>NC_092091.1:24032071-24199571 GCF_045679555.1 Salvelinus alpinus
GTGTAGCTACAGACCCTGAGAAGGTGAAGGCCATTACAGGAGTAACAGAAGCTGATCTGATGGAAGATGGCACTGACATTCCATCTCAGAAGAAGTTGAGGTCATTCCTTGGGATGGTGGTGTATTATCAACAGTTCATTGAAGGTTGCTCGACCATTGCAAAGCCTCTCTTTGGATTGACTACTGGACACAAGGCTCCACGCTGGAAGAAGAAGCAACGCTCACCTGTCAGGAAGTTGACGGCTGCCGACTGGACAACAGAATGCAGACAGGCCTTATTCCAGCTAAAGCAAGCCTTACTGGACCAGGTTTTGTTGGCCCACCCCGACTTCGAAAAACCCTTTCTACTCTCGGTGGATGCGTCCAGCAATGGCTTAGGTGCTGTGCTGTCCCAGGTGCAGGAACAGGGAGCTACAGCGAGACCTATAGCCTTCGCGAGCAAGTCCCTCAGTTATGCGCAGTCGAGGTATCCTGCGCACAGGCTCGAGTTCTTTGCCATGAAATGGGCTATCTGTGACAAGTTCCACCACTGGCTACGGGGGCAGCACTTCACGGTATGGACGGATAATAATCCCTTGACATACATTCTGACCAAAGCAAAGCTTGATGCTTGTGAACAGAGATGGGTCGCCAAGCTGGCACCGTACGAGTTTGACATCAAGTACATCCCTGGAAAAATAAATGTTGTTGCAGATGCTTTGAGCAGAGAGCCCTTCGTACGACCAAGTGCACTCCATCGCCTGACAAGGGTTCCGTACGAGACCTTACTAGCTGAAGCCGACGCTGTGCGCACAGACAGAGTGCAAGATGTGTTTCGCTGGTCCAGCCACCCCTTTGACAAAGCCTCTGACTCCAACGAAGGAGTCATTAGCTGCCAGGCTACTGTTGACCCCCCATCTGGTGCTTTATCAAGACATGAAGTTGCAGCTGTTCTTCACTCACACAGGTGCTGGGGGGGTGAAGTGGGCTCACATGCACTGCTGTTGCCACAGCTTCCACAAGCTGTTATGCCATCAGAGCAGACCGATGTCGATGTTCTGCCACACAACCTTCTGATGAGTAAGCAGCGTGATGACAATGTGATCAGCAGAGTGATCTTCTTTGTGGAGAGGGGGAGAAGACCATCCCGGAGAGAGCGTGCCCATGAGAGTGTTGAGGTTTTGTGTCTTCTCAGAAGTTGGGACAAGTTGACCATGAAGATGGGTGTACTGTATCGTGTTTCAAAGAATGTGGTTACAAAGAGGAAAACGTATTTGTATGTGGTTCCAGCCTCCATGAAAGCAATGGTGTTGAAGGGTGTCCATGATGAAGCTGGTCACCAGGGCCAACAGAGAACAGTCTACCTGACAAGACAGAGGTTCTTCTGGCATGGCCTGGAGAGGGAGGTAAAAGCATATGTGAAGTGCTGCAGGAGATGCGTCGTGAGCAAGACTCCTGAACCGGAAGCAAGAGCTCCTCTTGAGAGCATAATAACAACTGAGCCTCTTGAACTAGTGTGCATAGACTTCTGGTCTGCAGAAGATTCTTCAAACAAGTCCTTGGATGTGCTCGTTGTTACTGACCACTTTACCAAATTGGCTCATGCCTTCTTGTGTCCGAACCAGTCTGCTAAGTCAGTAGCTCATCAGTTGTGGAACAACTATTTCTGTGTCTACGGGATGCCTCGCCGTATACACTCAGACCAGGGAGCCAACTTTGAGAGCGCTTTAATAGCTGAACTGTTGAGTGTTGCAGGTGTTCAGAAGTCTCACACCACACCGTACCATCCGATGGGGAACGGGTCCTGCGAAAGGATGAATAGGACGTTGGGAAACATGATCCGGGCCCTGCCAACGAGAGCAAAGCACAGATGGCCTCAGGCGCTGAAGTCCCTCACATTTGCGTACAATTGTACAATCCACGAGACCACAGGCTTTGCCCCTTTCCTGCTAATGTTTGGGAGGACGCCAAGACTGCCTGTTGACATAGTCTTTGGCTCTGTCATAGAGAACCCAGAAGTTGTCGACTATGACCAGTTTGTTCAGTCTTTGAGGAGAGATCTGAAAGAAGCCATGAATACAGCACAGGCATCTGCAGCGAAGCAGTTGAAGAGGCATGCTGACCTTTATGACAGAAGAGTCAGAGGAGCACCAGTGGAGATTGGGGATCGAGTGTTACTGGCTAACAAGGGGGAGCGGGGAAAGCGGAAGCTCGCTGACCGTTGGGAGGATACTGTCTACCTTGTCACTGGATTGAATGCTGACAGTCACACTTTTAAGATTCAGAACAGCTCCACTGGACGGGAGAAGACGGTACATCGCAACCTGATAATGCCAGTCAACTTCCTTCCTCTTCCCTATGCTGCTGTTGATGAGGGAACAGACATGTCTGGATTAACAGAGTCTGAGGGCATGAATGACAGCCTTGTGGTCTCAGCTGCCATGGACACTGCAGTGGATGATGATGCTGAGTACAGAACAAGAGTGTGGGTGTCAGAATTGCCTTCTGAAGGAACAGGTGACACAAGCCTGGAGGGTGATGTGCGATCCTTGGATGCTCGGGATATTCCACCTTTGGATTCTGTGGAAGATATACTGCAGCTGGAAGGTCTGCCTCGATCAGAGAGTCTTCAAGAATCTGACCGAGACCGTAACAGTGTAGTGAGTGAGCTAATTGACCAGTCTTCTTATGATATCCGTACTGACCTACCAAACTCGGACAATTCCTTAACTGATCAGTTACAGACGGACTGTGTTGAAAGACCCACTGTTGCAACAGTACACAACACTGTTACCCCTTATGCAGTTGAAGGTAGTCGGGGTCGTATTAGGTCAAGGGCAGGAAGACTATTTAAACCAGTGTCAAGACTGATTGAGATTATGAATCAGCAGACAGTTAGCTCTTGAAGGTTAAATATGTGAATAGAGGGTCAATGGTATTGACATCTTTTATTTGTTTTGCTTTTACATCATTGTGACCATGATTAGAGGTTGCAAGCTGGTAATGTGACGGATATGATCAACTCTCTTATGGTAGTTTATTTTATTACTTGGATGTTTTAAAGTCACTGAGTGTACTTAACATGTAACAGGCATGTTTACCTATGAGGGCTAAGGGGATTGATCAACCGCTTTTCACTCTAATTCTCAAGGAGAATAGTCTAATGACTGGAATATTTAGTGACTGATTTAAAGCAGGGTCTGCATCCTTGATATACACAGCTTTACCTTTTAGTTTCTCTATTAGGTAGTATAAAAATATCTCCATTTTTTTTCTCTGGATTATTCTGTACATATGTTGAGTGTTTCTGTATCTGGTATGTTTGCACAGTGCTGTTTTGTATTTTTATTATTTTTCTTTGCAAGTGGAATTCAGTAGGGGGGAGTGTAACAGGGTTATATTGGTGATTCCCCTTGCCACTTTATTGTTAAGCCAATGGGTTTTTGGTTTTAGTTTTGTCTTGCCTTCACCTACTCAACATGGCATCTTATTGGCTGGTTTGCGTAGCTTGCTTACGAGGGAGGATGTTTCAGTTAGAATCGTCCCAGTGAACAAGCACCAAACCAGCGGTAAGTTGTTGGTTGCAAAGCACTGTACATCAAAAGTGATTTTTATACTCCCAAGTGATGATTTAAGTGTACAATTTATATAAATGTGTTTGTAAATGTTATTCGAACATCACACATAAGATGCAGTGTTTTTTGGAGAATATTGGTTGTGCATTTTGGTTGTAAAGAATTCCCGCCAGTACTAGCTAGCAACTTACTGTGTCTGGTGGGGGGGGGTTCATATATTTTGTACAGTGCGTGAGTGCAGAGTTGGATGGTGAGCCGTGCATTGCATGACGTGCAATTTTGTGCTGTTCCTATCAGGTACATTGTTAAAGATATTATATTGTATATTGTAATTGTATTATTTTGGTAACTATATGCCCCAGTGAACAAGCACCAAACCAGCGTACGTGAGTGCAGAGTTGGATGGTGAGCCGTGTATTGCATGACGTGCAATTTTGTGCTGTTCCTATCAGAATAAATCTCCATGACTGGTGCTACACTTTGGATTTCGTGTCGAGGATTGATTGTACACAACGCAAGAAGAGTACTGTTACACACAGTTGAATTGTTCTCTGTATTTTCTTAGGCACACACATACACACACATTTCTCTCCCTCCCAGGTCTCTTCTGAACCTAGTTGGATTTACGTTTAATACTTTAATTATTCCTTATACATGCTACATAAACTATAATCCCTAATGGTTAAGTTTCAGGGTGGAATTATTTAATCATTATCTTTAAACATATAAATTCCTTTAACACTTAATGAAGAATATTAAACTTGTATACGTTCACATGAATCGGGTTCTCACAGAAAGAAAAGTTCTTACTAGTTGCAAATAAAAACAGTCCTTTGCACCACGCAAGTAGCTGACCTAAATTATATATATATATACATTTACAAATAACATTGTACCATAGATTGGTAAAACGAATAGCCATCAAGCTAACATTAAGTGTCAGAGCGAGTTTCCCTGCGATAAAAAAAAATATTTAAAAAGTTCTCACACAAACAATGCTCTTTCCTCAAGAAATATAACGTTTTATCAGATGCAAATAAAACACAGTCCTGCACAACTCACTTAAATCCAGCAGTCCACAAGCTAGGCGTCAGCGTGAATTTCCCTACCATTAACAAAAGCCTTGTATGCACTTTTCCCTTCCTTCCTTGCTCTCTCAATCATCGGCCACAGACGATTCCGAGGTTATTTTGTCCTTCACTCTTGCTTTGATGTTCTCGTCAGATTTTTCTGCTATTCCATAAATTCGAAGATTCCATCTCCGACCATACCGGTCATTCTCGTTTACCTTTCACTCCATTTCAGTGAGTTTCCTCTTCTGCTTTGCAACTTGAATTTTCAATGTTGCGTTCTGCTGCTTCAGAGTTTTTACTTCCTCAGCACTGATATCAATCGATTTCTTCAGGTTAACGATACTGATGGTGTTCTTTTTCACCAAATCCATGTCATCTGCGATGTTGTCCAGTAGCTGGCTTCGGATGGTTCTTCTCAGCTTCTTTGGAAGTTGCTCCTTGGTTGGGGTATTCGGGTATGAATCACATTCACCTCCTTTTTTACACTGCAAGCATATGAGTGAGTTTCAACAATGCCTCTTTTCTCCTTGGATGTTTCAACATCCATTATCTCAGCAATAGTTTGGTCATGTCCTGATTCCATGCTACTAGCTATGAAGACGTTAGCACGCTAACTTAACTAATTTACACACGCTGAAACTTTTCGATAGCTGGAAATCGTCAAAAATATATTTCAATGGTTTGATTAATTACAAAATTATTCAAAATAGCTACATTGTATGGTTAGATATAATTTTTTGTAAAAGAAAAAAACTAATTGCAACTGCAGTCTAAAACTATAAACTTTGTGAGAAAACCCTAAAATTGTTCCTCAGCTAGAAATGTTACAACTGATAAAGCCAGTTCTTTCCCTTCTGACCTAAACAAAAATATGGCGTGCTGAAACACAGTTAGCTATGTCTTCCAACTTGTTGGCAATATGTTAGCTAACCTAGCTATAAATCACATTTTTTAATCTCTTTGCTAAAATGTTCAGACTGTGCCAGTAGAAAGCTACTTTAGTTCAAGTTATAAACTGTATCACCTGCAGAGAATTTTGGGACAGTTTTATAAAACACAATGTGTTTTATGTTCTTCAGTCCTCGTTAGTATAGTGGTCAGTATCCCCGCCTGTCACGCGGGAGACCGGGGTTCAATTCCCCGACGGGGAGGGAAATATTTTTCTTTAACTCCATTCACCGTTTGCAACTGAGATACCCGAAACGTCACCATTTTACTGGGATAGACATATTGGTCATCATGGGCAAGATAATATTGGGTATGGGAATTCATTTGCGTTCTTCTGACAAAGGTAGGTAGAATATGATCATCATTAAAGATCATGATATGCTGTCGAACAGTGTATGTGTGTGTATATTTATATCAAATTAAATTTTATTTGTCACATACACATGGTTAGCAGATGTTAATGCGAGTGTAGCGAAATGCTTGTGCTTCTAGTTCCGACAATGCAGTAATAACCAACAAGTAATCTAACCTAACAATTCCACAACTACTACCTTATACACACAAGTGTAAAGGGATAAAGAATATGTACATAAAGATATATGAATGAGTGATGGTACAGAACGGCATAGGCAAGATGCAGTAGATGGTATAGAGTACAGTATATACATATGAGATGAGTAATGTAGGGTATGTAAACATAAAGTGGCATAGTTTAAAGTGGCTAGTGATACATGTATTACATAAAGATGGCAAGATGCAGTAGATGATATAGAGTACAGTATATACATATACATATGAGATGAGTAATGTAGGGTATGTAAACATTATATTAAGTGGCATTGTTTAAAGTGGCTAGTGGTACATTTTTACATAATTTCCATCAATTCCCATTATTAAAGTGGCTGGAGTTGAGTCAGTATGTTGGCAGCGGCCACTAAATGTTAGTGGTGGCTGTTTAACAGTCTGATGGCCTTGAGATAGAAGCTGTTTTTCAGTCTCTCGGTCCCTGCTTTGATGCACCTGTACTGACCTCGCCTTCTGGATGATATCGGGGTGAACAGGCAGTGGCTTGGGTGGTTGTTGTCCTTGATGATCTTTATGGCCTTCCTGTGACATCGGGTGGTGTAGGTGTCCTGGAGGGCGGGTAGTTTTCCCCCGGTGATGCGTTGTGCAGACCTCACTACCCTCTGGAGAGCCTTACGGTTGTGGGCGGAGCAGTTGCCGTACCAGGCGGTGATACAGCCCGACAGGATGCTCTCGATTGTGCATCTGTAGAAGTTTGTGAGTGCTTTTGGTGACAAGCCGAATTTCTTCAGCCTCCTGAGGTTGAAGAGGCGCTGCTGCGCCTTCTTCACAACGCTGTCTGTGTGGGTGGACCAATTCAGTTTGTCCGTGATGTGTACACCGAGGAACTTAAAACTTTCCACCTTCTCCACTACTGTCCCGTCGATGTGGATAGGGGGGTGCTCCCTCTAATGTTTCCTGAAGTCCACAATCATCTCCTTTGTTTTGTTGACGTTGAGTGTGAGGTTATTTTCCTGACACCACACTCCGAGGGCCCTCACCTCCTCCCTGTAGGCCTTCTCGTCGTTGTTGGTAATCAAGCCTACCACTGTAGTGTCGTCCGCAAACTTGATGATTGAGTTGGAGGCGTGCATGGCCACGCAGTCGTGGGTGAACAGGGAGTACAGGAGAGTGCTCAGAACGCACCCTTGTGGGGCCCCGGTGTTGAGGGTCAGCGGGGTGGAGATGTTGTTACCTACCCTCACCACCTGGGGGCGGCCCGTCAGGAAGTCCAGGACCCAGTTGCACAGGGCGGGGTCGAGACCCAGGGTCTCGAGCTTGATGACGAGTTTGGTGTTAAATGCTGAGCTGTAGTCGATGAACAGCATTCTCACATAGGTATTCCTCTTGTCCAGATGGGTTAGGGCAGTGTGCAGTGTGGTTGCGATTGCGTCGTCTGTGGACCTATTGGGTCGGTAAGCAAATTGGAGTGGGTCTAGGGTGTCAGGTAGGGTGGAGGTGATATGGTCCTTGACTAGTCTCTCAAAGCACTTCATGATGACGGAAGTGAGTGCTACGGGGCGGTAGTCGTTTAGCTCAGTTACCTTAGCTTTCTTGGGAACAGGAACAATGGTGGCCCTCTTGAAGCATGTGGGAACAGCAGACTGGGATAAGGATTGATTGAATATGTCCTTAAACACACCAGCCAGCTGGTCTGCGCATGCTCTGAGGACGCGGCTGGGAATGCCGTCTGGGCTTGCAGCCTTGCGAGGGTTAACACGTTTAAATGTTTTACTCACCTCGGCTGCAGTGAAGGAGAGCCCGCAGGTTTTGGTAGCGGGCCGTGTCAGTGGCACTGTATTGTCCTCAAAGCGAGCAAAAAAGTTATTTAGCCTGTCTGGGAGCAAGACATCCTGGTCCGCGACGGGGCTGGTTTTCTTTTTGTAATCCGTGATTGACTGTAGACCCTGCCACATACCTCTTGTGTCTGAGCTGTTGAATTGCGACTCTACTTTGTCTCTATACTGGGACTTAGCTTGTTTGATTGCCTTGCGGAGAGAATAGCTACACTGTTTGTATTCGGTCATGTTTCCGGTCACCTTGCCCTGGTTAAAAGAATGCTGCCATCAATCCACGGTTTCTGGTTTGGGAATGTTTTAATCGTTGCTGTGGGTACGACATCGTCAATGCACTTTCTAATGAACTCGCTCACCGAATCAGCGTATTCGGTGATTATATATTATATGTGTGTATATATGTGTGTGTGTGTGTATACATATATATATATACACACACACATACACACACACACACACACACACACACACACACACACAGCAAATAAAGAAACGCCCTTTTTCAGGACCCTTTCTTTCAAAGATAATTTGTAAAAATCCAAATAACTTCACAGATCTTCATTGTAAAGATCTTCAAACACTGTTTCCCATGCTTGTTCAACGAACCATAAACAATTAATGAACATGCATCTGTGGAACGGTCGTTAAGACACTAACAGCTTACAGACGGCAGGCAATTAAGGTCACAGTTATGAAAACTTAAGACACTAAAGAGGCCTTTCTACTGACTCTGAAAAACACCAAAAGAAAGATGCCCAGGGTCCCTGCTCATCTGCGTGAATGTGCCTTAGGCATGCTGCAAGGAGGCAGGAGGACTGCAGATGTGGCCAGGGCAATAAATTGCAATGTCCATACTGTGAGACGCCCAAGATAGCTTTACAGGGAGAAAGGACGCACAGCTGATCAGTCAGGAGGTTAAAGCTTGGTCGCAAATGGGTCTTCCAAATGAACAATGACCCCAAGCATACTTCCAAAGTTGTGGCAAAATAGTTTAAAGACAACAAAGTCAAGGTTTTGGAGTGGCCATCACAAAGCCCTGACCTCAATCCTATAGAAAATTTGTGGGCAGAACTGAAAAAGCGTGTGCGTGCAAGGAGGCCTACAAACCTGACTCAGTTACACCAGCTCTGTCAGGAGGAATGGGCCAAAATTCACCCAACTTATTGTGGGAAGCTTGTGGAAGGCTACCCGAAACGTTTGACCCAAGTCAAACCATTTAAAGGCAATGCTACCAAATACTAATTGAGTGTATGTGAACTTCTGACCCACTGGGAATGTAATGAAAGAAATAAAAGCTGAAATTAATCATTCTCTCTACTATTATTCTGACATTTCACATTCTTAAAATACTTCTGACTTCAACTGTATTTGGACAGTGAAGCTAGCATTTTTGTCTCTATACACCAGCATTTGGAATTTGAGTTCAAATGTTTTATATGGGGCGACAGTACAGAATGTCACCCTTTATTTGAGGGTTTTACCTTAGAAATGAAAGCACTTTATGTATGTAGTTGTCATGCCTCCCACGTGAGGAAGTCATAAGTATTTAGACAAATTCATTCATAGTGTATCAAGGTAATCAGAAATGTAGTGTTTGGTCCCATAGTCCTTGCACACAATGACTACATCAAGCTCTACAAACTCGTTGGATGCATTTTCAGTTTGTTTTGTGTTATAAAATAAACGCTGACATTCTGTACTGTCACCTAATCAAGGGTCTTCAAAATCTAGGGTTATTTACTTGATTGAAAATCTTACAGAATTAATTATAGTGCGTGTGTATAGAGCCCTTCTACCAGCAGGAGCTTGGCACAGCTACAGGACCTGTAGTGAGCGGGTAAGGTCTGCCACAACCTGGCACACACACACTCTTGAGCTTTAATACCTCAAAATGAGAATGTCCTGACCTTACCAAGTACAAAGAGAAATATCTTCGATTTCTTTAGAAAATGAACCATGCACTACTATTTTTTTTGGCTATGCAAAATCCAATTGTCCAATTAGAAGCATTGATCATATGATGTCATAGACAATAGGTCAAGTAGACCTACTCACCAAAATTATTATCATTATCAAGTGCATGTGCCTCTTCTTGAACATTATCAAGAAGAGGCACATGCACCTTCACCAGAAATATGGCGTACCGTCATTTGACCCTTGGTGAGTTGCAAATAAATTACATCTATAATTGATACAGAAATGATATTGTAATGACCTGACTAGATCATAAAGGAAAAATTGTCCTGACAGAGGGTTGAGTTTACGAATTGACAGTTTATTAACCCAACTTTACACAGGCTACTGTTTGGCCGTAGCCCACGCCAAATAAATGAAAGATACCCCACAAGCCAACCGTGACCTTCTCTTGTGAAGGCCAGACGTAAGAGAAAGAACAATGGTAAACCTGCTCTTAACTTCCAATGCTCCATTCCCCTGCCCAACCCACCTCCACGCCACTCCGCCAACCACCAGGATGCCCGGCATCAGAACATTCCAGGCATTCCCATGATTGGCAGATAGGAGGTTGATTGGCATGTCGGACCCCGCGAACACTGGTAAGTACAACACAACCCACTAATAGCCTAACACATAACACACCGCTCGGTCTGTGCGGGTCGCTACAATATCTTTACTCCAAGCAAAGTCCATGTACGTTTTTGAAATGTTTGGTTTTAGAAAATGTCCATCCATCCATCCATCATTGACTTTGTGTGGACGTTGCTCGTGTGCTGAGGCCTAGTGTGGCCAGGTGCATACTCGCTTAGGCCTGAGATATAGCCTACGAATGGGCACATTGATTTTGACTGTGTGTTTTATAAAAATGTAGCTACTGATGGTCTCAGATAATGGATTAGGTCAACAAGATATCAATAGATTAATACGTATTATCATTAGAACTATACTATACTATGTATAGATCCTGTTTTTCCTCAAATATCTAAGCATTGGTGGTTCAGTGGTAGAATTCTCGCCTGCCACGCGGGAGGCCCGGGTTCGATTCCCGGCCAATGCATCAACATATTTTGCTCCGTTATCCACTTTATTTTCTTAATTTCCTTATCTGTTCTTCACTCTTTTTGGAGCATGGAGCACTCCAATCCTCACTTAAAAAAAACATGTATAATTATTTGAACAACTAAAGGTAGCTATAGCTAGTTAGTATGGTTGATAACGTTATAAAACTCGACAACTGATAAAGCCAGTTCTTTCCCTTCTGACCAAAACAAAAATATGGCGTGCTGAAACCTAGTTAGCTATGTCTTCAAACTGGTTGGCAATATGTTAGCTGACCTAGCTAAAAATCACATTTTGTAATCTCTTTGCTAAAATGTTCAGACTGTGCCAGTAGAAACCTACTTTAGTTCAAGATATAAACTATATTACCTGCAGAGCATTTCGGGCCAGTTTTATAAGACACATTATGTTTTCAGTTCTTCAGTCCTCGTTAGTATAGTGGTCAGTATCCCCGCCTGTCACGCGGGAGACCGGGGTTCAATTCCCCGACGGGGAGGAAAATATTTTAATTACCTCCTTTCACCATTGTTTTGTGACTGAGATACCTGAAACGGGCACCATTTTACTGGGATAGACATATTGGTTATCACGGGCAAGATGATATTGGGTATGGGAATTCATTATCGTTCTTCTTACAAAGGTAGGTAGAATATGATCATAAAATATCATGATATGCTGTCAAACAGTGTATGTGTGTGTGTACGCACACACACACACCACACACCACACACCACACACACACACACACACACACACACAGCAAAAAAAGAAACACCCTTTCTTTCAAAGATAATTTGTAAAAATCCAAATAACTTCACAGATCTTCATTGTAAAGGGTTTAAACACTGTTTCCCATGCTTGTTCAACGATCCATAAACAATTAATGAACATGCACCTGTGGAACGGTCGTTAAGACACTAACAGCATACAGACGGTAGGCAATTAAGGTCACAGTTATGAAAATTTAGGACACTAAAGAGGCCTTTCTACTGACTCTGAAAAACACCAAAAGAAAGATGCCCATCGTCCCTGCTCATCTAAGTTTATAAAACGTTGGTGATCATCCACACTAGAGGAAAGTTTATCGTTCTACAGGTCTACACATGTCAATCAACTGATCAACCCATCCTACTGAACGCTGCCTATTAATAAGGTCGTTACACAAGACCATTCATGAGGTCTCCAACTGGTTCAGACCATTCAGTGCTTTCAGGGTGTGTTCATTGTCATAGTGACACTTGCATATAATACTTCAAAATATATGTAGGCCCTACCTGCCTTAAGCTCTCACCTGGCCCCTTACACTCAGTCTGAATTTGTCCTGCTAGGTGACCTAAACCGGGACATGCTTAAACCACCTGATCAAGTCCTAAAACAATGGGACTCCCTAAATCTTTCTCAGGTTATTACCAATCCCACAAGGTATGACTCCAAACACCCAGAAAAGGCTACTCGCCTTGATGTTATCCTCACAAATAATCCTGATATGTATCAGTCTGGTGTTTTCTGTATTGACCTTAGTGATCACTGTTTTACAGCCTGTGTTCGTAATGGCTGCTCAGTGAAACGACCTGTCCTGATTTGTTATAAACTGTTGCTAAAAAACTTTAATGAGCAAGCCTTCCTTCATGAACTGGCCTCTGTAAAATGGTATAGAATCAGGTTGATCCCCCTCAGTCGAAGACGTGTGGACCTTATTTTATTTTAATTTTCAGTGTTATTGTTACTTTAAGGAGCAGTTCTCTCTGTGGGTCTAACCCCAAGAAGTTCTGGAAAACGGTTAAAGACCTGGAGAACAATCCCCCCTCCTCACAGCTGCCCATGTCCCTTTAATGATGATGATGTGGTTGTTACTGACAAGAAGCACATGGCTGAGCACTTTAATCACCACTTCATTAAGTCAGGATTCCTATTTGACTCGGCTATGCCTCCTTGCCCATCCAACATTTCCTCATCTCCCACCCCTTCTAATGTGACTATCCCCAATGCTTCTCCCTCTTTTTCCCTTGCCCCGCTACAAAAATTCTCCCTCGCAGGCAGTCACTGAGTCCGAGGTGCTAAAGGAGTTCCTTAAACTTGACCCCCCAAAAACATTGGGGTCAGATGGTTTAGACCCTTTCTTCTTTAAGGTTGCTGCCCCTATCATCGCCAAGCCTATCTCCGACCTTTTTAACCTCTTTCTTTTCTGGGGAGGTTCCCATTGCTTGGAAGGCAGCCACGGGTTGTCCTTTATTGAAAGGGGGAGATCAAGCTGATACTAACTGTTATAGGCCTATTTCTATTTTGCCCTGTTTATCAAAAGTGTTAGAAAAACATGTCAGTAATCAACTGACTGGCTTTCTTGATGTCTATAGTATTCACTCTGGTATGCAATCTGGTTTTCTCCCCGGATTTTGTGTTAAATGCTCTACCACAAAGCTTTCTTAGTGTCCAACAAGCTTTCTCTACCCTTAACCTTGTTCTGAACACCTCCCAAAACAAAGGTCATGTGGTTTGGTAAGAAGAATGCCCCTCTCCCCACAGTTGTGATTACTACCTCTGAGGGTTTAGAGCTTGAGGTAGTCACCTTAGTCACCTTATACAAGTCCTTGGGAGTATGGCTAGACCGTACACTGTCCTTTTCTCAGCACATATAAAAGCTGCAGGCTAAAGTTAAATCTAGACTTGGTTTCCTCTATTGTGATCGCTCCTCTTTCACCCCAGCTGCCAAACTAACCCTGATTCAGATGACCATCCTACCATAGTAAATTACGGAGACCGGATTTAAAGATCGGCAGGTAAGTGTGCTTTCGAGCGGCTAGATGTTCTTTACCATTTGGCCATCAGATTTGCCACCAACGCTCCTTATAGAACCACTCACACGTCCTGTTTTGTTTCATGTCTAAACAACAACCTAGGCCTGATTATGCAACCATTTGGATCAGTCTGGTTCTATTCTCCACAGTTTAGAAGGTCCAGAAAGGTACATTAGCAGGCCACTCATATGGTGTTGGCCTTTTTTATAAAAATAAATAAAATCAGGGTGTAGCTGGTGTTAAGGTAGTAGGCCTACTAAATGTGTCCTACCTAGGCTACAACAACACAATGTAATGAAGAATGTTATTGTTTTCAAGTGAGTAGAAAACCCTATGCTGTAAACTACAGTCAATAGCCTAAAGCATTTGAATGGCAGCTCAAAAACATGCATATTCATTTCGAAATGACTGCATCTTGCCTCACTAATTGGACAACCAGTCATGGGTTTTTTCTCTGCACTTTAGCCTACAAGGTCCAGCAGCCACATTAGCAGGACAGTAATATGGTGTATTTTGTCATGATGTATCAGCTAACAAAAACATGATAATACAGGGGTCTCTAGTGGCACGCATATGGATACGTGAGCTCGGAAGAAGTTGTATACATAGTTTCTGCGTTACGCTTCCGTGTTTGAAAAGTGTGAATGAGGTAGATAACATGTATTCTTACTACAACATCTGTGGATATATATAAAAAAATATATATGCATCAAATACTGTTTTATGAATCTTATTTACAGACCTTATTTTTGACATATGTATAAGCATTGGTGGTTCAGTGGTAGAATTCTCGCCTGCCACGCGGGAGGCCCGGGTTCGATTCCCGGCCAATGCAACAATATGTTTTGCTATGTTTTCGTTTTATCGGTTCGTCACTCTTTTTGTAGCATATTAGCCCACTCAAATCCCCGCTTTATAAAAATATGTATCATGATTTGAACAACTAAGGGTAGCTTTAGCTAGCTAATATTGTTGATACTATTATAAAACTCGACAACTGATAAAGCCAGTTCTTTCCCTTCTGACCTAAAAAAAAATATGGCGTGTTGAAACGTAGTTAGCTATGTCTCTTCCACTTGTAGGCAATATGTTAGCTAACCTAGCTAAAAATAAAATGTTGCAACCTCTTGCTAAAATGTTCAGACTGTGCCAGTAAAAAGTTACTTGAGGTATAGCTATACACGTGTATCACGTACCGACAATAATTTAGGGGACCGTTTTATTAAAAACATTGTTTGTATTTCTTCATTCCTCGTTAGTATAGTGGTCAGTATCCCCGCCTGTCACGCGGGAGACCGGGGTTCAATTCCCCGACGGGGAGTCAACCTTTTTCTTAACTCCTTCACTGTTGATTTGTAACTGAGACCTGAAATATCACCATTTTCCTGGGATATACATTTGTGTACATTATCCTCTTAAGGATCGTAACCTTTTTTCAATTTTTACCTAAAATTACATCTAACCGACTGTAGCTCAGGACCTGATGCAAGGATATGCATATTATTGATACCATTTGAAAGGTCTATCCAATCATAGATGTAGGATCAGAGAACGAACCTAGTGTGTTGTATTTGGATTGTGCCACTGAGCATTATGGGGGTTCTATGTGTTGAGAAGCTTGGTGACATTGTTGGATTGAGATTAAGAGTGAAGAGTGATAGTTGAGCATTTTTTTGAACATTATTCAATTCAAATTAGTTTTTTCAAATTATGGCAGATGTATATTATAAATAGTTTTCTTGGGTTTAGAACTTTCTTTTTGTGTCCATTTAGTGCAATTAATTTAAATGTTCCTTGCTAACTTCAGTAGCTAGCTACCAGTGCGAGTGTGCAGTTTTCTCCGGTAGAATGGTAGAATTGCCAACGCTGCGGAAAATGTTGTGGACTTTTTGTTGAAGAACCCCTTTCATTCTCTGGGGTTTCACGGGAAAGGTGAAAATTAAAAGTGAGGGTCGACCTCTGCCTGAGATCATTTTCATGGTCAACCTCTGCCTGAGATCAGTTTCATGAAGAAGGATGAAAAGGTGAGCGTTCAATACTAACTGATATCAAATGTATAGCTGGTTAACAGGGAGCCTATCATCAAGCCACCTGTAATTGCACGTTACCATGCTTTACATGCTGAACATCTTTTCTGGGATGTCGAACAATCCCGAATGATGATAGCTTCCATCGCATCATCCATTAAAATTTAGATTAGAGGTTGCACATTTTTTGCGTGCGCTCATGTAGGCTTTGCACTTTCCTCCGGTATTTATATAGCAAAGATGAAAACACAATCACTCCGGACAGACATAAGCAAAAACTCATGACATACAGTGGGGCAAAAAAGTTTAGTCAGCCACCAATTGTGCAAGTTCTCCCACTTAAAAAGATGAGAGGCCTGTAATTTTCATCATAGGTACACTTCAACTATGACAGACAAAATGAGAAAAAAGAAAATCACATTGTAGGATTTTTAATGAATTTATTTGCAAATTATGGTGGAAAATAAGTATTTGGTCACCTACAAACAAGCAAGATTTCTGGCTCTCACAGACCTGTAACTTCTTCTTTAAGAGGCTCCTCTGTCCTCCACTCGTTACCTGTATCTATGATGAAAATTACAGGCCTCTCATCTTTTTAAGTGGGAGAACTTGCACAATTGGTGGCTGACTAAATACTTTTTTGCCCCACTGTACATGTTATGCAGCAGCCTAGGCTACACCTAAACATTAGAAATCTAACATGCTGTATGGGATGAAAACGTTACAATTTTTCTATCTGATCAACTGTAGGCTACTAATAAGAGCAGCTGCATACAGCCTATGCGCCCTGTCCATCTAGTCAGGGTAAACTAAATGGTAACGTTATGTATTTATAGTCCATTTGTGATCAAATTTAGATTATATTCAGAATTGGGCTGGCTAGGCTGCCTATACCTTTTTAATCCAAAATTACTACCTGGAATTAATCAATCAACATAATAGTGATGGCAGATGAGTCATTTGTTATATAAGGCCTATAGTTGCATAGGTCTGCATGATGCAAACATGCATAAAGCAAGCTCAGCCCTGTGAGTTCTATTGTCTATCAGTTGTTGTCTATGTGTCTGGGTAGAGGAAATCCCCCCCCCTAATCTAGTCTAAATATAATTTATATAAACATATATAAGGTAGCTGCAGTTTGACAGGCTTTTCATCCCCCCAGGGCCAGGAGTTTTTAAAAACTTGATTAGGAAAACCTGTTCCCATAGCCCATTTTACAACTGATTAATCACTGTCATACCTTATATGATCCAGAGTTTTCCTTGTTAGGTTAACATATAAGGAAAAACTCCAGGCCCCAAGGGGTAAACATTTCCCCACCACTCTGGGACCTATGGTGCCACCAGTCTGCTTGCAGCTGTCAGTTATCGTCAGGTATGTGGATGATCAGGGCTTTATTCAGGAACATTTTAACTTCATAGAGAAACTTGTTGTCCAAACCTACGATAGCGCAGCTGTAATGGAATGTATCTGCTATTTGTATTTACAGCTATAGTGCCTAGCAAAAGTATTCATCCCCCTTGGCCTATTTTGTTGCATTACAACCTGTCATTTAAATGGATTTGTATGTGGATTTCATGTAATGGACATACACAAAATAGTCCAAATTGGTGAGATGTTTTAAAAAAACTCTAAAAAACAAAAAACCTAAAAGTGGTGCGTGCATATGTATTCACCCCCTTTGCTATGAAGCCCCTAAATAAGATCAGGTGCAACCAATTACCGTCAGAAGTCACAGAATTAGTTAGATTGCACACAGGTGGGCTTTAGTTAAGTGTCACATGATCTGTCACATGATCACAGTGTATATATACACCTGTTCTGAAAGGCCCCAGAGTCTGCAACACCATTAAGCAAGGGGTACCACCAAGCAAGCGGCACAATGAAGACCAAGGAGCTCGCCAAACAGGTCAGGAACAAAGTTGTGGAGAAGTACAGATCAGGGTTGGGTTATAAAAAAAATATCCAAAATTGTTTACATCCCACGGAGCACCATTTTTAAATCCATTATAAAAAAAATTGAAAGGATATGGCACCACAACAAACCTGCCAAGAGAGGGCTGCCCACCAAAACTCACGGACCAGGCAAGGAGCGCATTAATCAGAGAGGCAACAAAGAGATCAAAGATAACCCCAAAGGAGCTGCAAAGCTCCACAGCGGAGATTGGAGTATCTGTCCATAGGACCACTTTAAGCCGTACACTCCACAGAGCTGGACTTTACGGAAGAGTGGCCAGAAAAAAATCACTGTGGGGATGGTATTCTCGGGGTGATGAGGTGTTGGGTTTGTTCCAGACATAGCGTCATGCTGTGTGGATGTTTTTAATCGGCAGGGACTGGGAACTGGTCAGAATTCAAGGAATGATGGATGGTGCTAAATACAGGGAAATTCTTGAGGGAAACCTGTTTCAGTCTTCCAGAGATTTGAGACTTGGGCAGAGGTTCACCTTAGACCTTGCACAGCCTAGAGGTGTGTTTTTGGTCATTGCCCTGTTGTAGTCCCACTAAGCGCAAACCAGATGGGATGGCGTATCGCTGCGGTAGCCATGCTGGTTAAGTGTGCCTGGAATTCTAAATGAATCACTGACAGTCACCAGCAAAGCACCCCCACACCATCACACCTCCTACTCCATGCTTCACGGTGTGAACCACACATGCGGAGATCATTAATCCACCTACTCTGCATCCCACAAAGACACGGCAGTTGGAACCAAAAATCTTCAATTTGGACTCCAGACCAAGGGACAAATTTCCAACGGTTTAATGTCCATCACTCGTGTTTATAGGCCCAAGCAAGTCTCTTCTTATTGGTGTCCTTTAGTAGTGGTTTGTTTAAAGCAATTTGACCATGAAGGCCTGATTCACGCAGTCTCCTCTGAACAGTTGATTTTGAGATGTCTGTTACTTGAACTCGGTGAAGCATTTATTTGGGCTGCAATCTGAGGCTGGTAACTAATGAACTTATCCTCTGCAGCAAAGGTAACTCTGGGTCTTCTTTTCCTGTGGAGGTCCTCATGAGAGCCAGTTTCATCATAGCGCTTGATGTTTTTTGCGACTGCAATTGAAGAAACTTTCAAAGTTCTTGAAATGTTCGAGCTTGACTGACCTTCATGTCTTAAAGTAATGATGGACTGTCATTTCTCTTTGCTTATTTGAGCTGTTCTTGCCTGTTAAACTTGGAACATTTATAATCAGAAGTATAGTATCTAAGGAGTGATAGACTGGTTTTATAACAGAAGTTAATGGTTATCTGTACGAGCCAGATGGCTTTGGAATGTGACGGGTGGACAGGAGGAAGTCACAGGATTGCTATAGGGGATACGGATGGACATCTGTGGGTTAGGCAAAATAGGGTTTGAGGTCAGGTCAGATCCCCTTAATCTACTTAATCACCCTCCCGGATCCGGGATCCTCCTCATCAGAAACGCTGACTAGCATAGCCTAGCCTAGCGCCACAGGGAATATCATATAATATAATTTTATGAAATCACAAGTCCAATACAGCAAATGAAAGATAAACATCTTGTGAATCCAGCCAACATTTCCGATTTTTAAAATGTTTTACAGCGAAAACACAATATATATTTATGTTAGCTCACCACAATAGCCAAACACACAACACCATTTTTTCACCGCAAAGATAGCTTTCACAAAACCCACAAATAGAGATAAAATGAATCACTAACCTTTGAACAACTTCATCAGATGACAGTCTTATGACATCATGTTATACAATACATTTATGTTTTGTTCGAAAATGTGCATATTTATAGCTACAAATCTGGGTTTTACAATGCAGCCATCGTCACAAATAGCACCAAAATGTCCGGAGAAATTTTGGAGAGTCACGTAATCTTACAGAAAAACTCATCATAAACTTTGCTGAAAAATACATGTTGGGCAAATAATTAAAGATACACTGGTTCTTAATGCAACCGCTGTGTTAGATTTAAAAAAATTACTTTAGTAAAAAGCACAGCATACAATAATCTGAGACAGCGCTCAGCCATTCTCCGCCATGTTGGAGTCCACATATTCAACAAAAATACGAAATAACATCATAAATATTCTCTTACCTTTGATGAACTTTCATCAGAATGCAGTGGCAGGAGTCCTAGTTCCACAATAAATCGTTGTTTTGTTTTAGAATGTCCATTTCTTCTGTCGAATTAGGATCTTTGGCTAGCATAATGTGTCCATGAACGTTTGGAATTTTTCGTTCCATGCGCCAAAAGTCATAATAAAAGTCGAATAAACTGGTCAAACTCAGTTGAAAATCCATCTTTATGATGTTTTTCTCATATGTATCCAATAACGTCCCAGACGGAGCATTTCTTCGTGTCTACCTAACGCATTGCAGAAAATGATATGGTGCTCCCAGGTGCGCAGCAAAATACTGCCAATATGGCTGACCTGTCACTCCAAACACTCTCATTCGGTCCCACATCAGGCTAGACACCTCATTCAACGTTCTACTGCCTGTTGACATCTAGTGGAAGGCGTATGAAGTGCATACATATCCATAAATGCAAGGCAATTGAATAGGCGAGGCCTGTCACAGAGACCCATTTCAGAATTTTCACTTCCTGTTTGGAACTTTGCCTGCCAAATGAGTTCTGTTTTACTCACAGATATAATTCAAACAGTTTTAGAAACTTCAGAGTGTTTTCTATCCAATAGTAATAATAATATGCATATCATATGATCTAGAACAGAGTACGAGGCCGTTTAATTTGGGCACTATTTTTTCCCAAAGTGGAAATGGCGCCCCCTATTAAGAAGAAGTTTTAAGGGAGAAATTATGGTTTATTAACCTATTACTTCGTCTTCCTGTCTAACCATAAAAGATGTAAGGATTGGAGAGGAGGAGTCCCTAAATTGGAGTATATATTCTTGTGGTGGTGGAAACATGTTTTGTCTGAATGCAGCTGTATTGACCCTCTGGGAAGAAATAAACTTGGTTAAGCTTTCATAATGTCTGTTTTACTCTGAGAATTAGAACCTAACATGCAATAATATCGACTTGGTCTTTTACCAAATAGGGCTATCTTCTGTATACCATCCCTACCTTGTCACAACACAACTGATTGGCTCAAACACATTAAGAAGGAAAGAAATTCCACAACTTAACTTTTAACAAGACACACCTGTTAATTGAAATGCATTCCAGGTGACTACCTCATGAAGCTGGTTGAGAGAATGCTAAGTGTGTGCAAAGTTATCATCAAGGCAAAGGGTGGCTACTTTGAAGAATCTCATGTAAAATATATTTTGATTTGTTTAACACTTCTTTGGTTACTACATGATTCCATAGGTGTTATTTCATAGTTATGTCTTCACTATTATTCAATATAGACAATAGTAAAAATAAAGTAAAACCCTTGAATGAGTAGGTGTGTTCATACTTTTGATTGATACTGTACATACATACAGTGCATTCGGATGGTACAGTGGTTCCTCCTTTAAAAGTTGCAAGCTTACGCCGCGGGACTTAGAGTTCATTTGTGGTTTAGTACGGTACCCTGCGTCACCACTTCATTGCGCCAGACCAGCGCAAGGGGGAGTTAGAGCACTGATTATGCTTTTGGGTCCTACTGTGTCTCTAACTGACAATGAATGGGCGACATAAACCTAAATAGAAACTGATAATTGTGCACAACTTCAGTATTACTTACGAAAACTGTTACACTAAGGTATTTTATTTTGTTAGGATTATTTTTCTCATACTGTACTGTTGGCCGGGAGTAGCCTGTCACGTTGTACAGTGCCTGAGTGGTGCAATGGTATAAGACACTGCATAGCAGTGTTGCTACAGATGCTGGTTCAATACGTGTGGGATTGAACCAGCAACTGGGAGACCCATGAGATGATTGTAGGTTTTTCTCCCTCTAAAAACAGAAATAAATCATTCTAAATAACAAACTGGCTTTATTTACAAATTTAGTAACAATGTCCCACCCCATGTTCAAGAATGGCCTTTTTCTCGCTCCTTTTATGTTATTTGAAAACAAAATCATCTCCAACATATTTAAGGGGCATTGCACTAATAATGGTGTTTACTAGGAAATGTTCCCGCTGTTCTGTTCTTAGTGTCAGTTTGCACATTCAAACTAATAATGGCATCTTTATGCTT
Organism: Salvelinus alpinus; assembly: GCF_045679555.1. NCBI lineage: Eukaryota > Metazoa > Chordata > Actinopteri > Salmoniformes > Salmonidae > Salvelinus > Salvelinus alpinus. The sequence goes on from NC_092091.1 coordinate 24,053,977, forward strand.
TCATTAATAAAATATTAATAAAAATACTCTTTCAAAATACAGAAGTTTATGTAGTTATGGATCCATAACGAATTACTATGGGAATAAATATCACTGAATTACAGAAATATTGGAACAAAGTTGTCTAATGATGGCAAACAAATTGTTGCTTACTGGAAAATACTCTTTCAAACACACATGGTCACGTTGTACAGCGTCATTATGGCTATTAGCAGGGCTATATTTTGGACTTTATTCAGATTACAATCGCTCACTGTCGTTTTTTTGAAAACGAAATAATCTACAAATTACAGTGTTATATAGCCTTCCTGCTGTGGATGTCTATTTCAGCACCGTTTCACGCTGCTCTGAGACAAGCATGGAGAAATTTAAATTTTCTGTTATATTCCATGATATTCCTAAAATGTACTGTATGTGTTGACTGAATATAAGCAAGTGATGTCTGCTAAATAATAAAGTTAGGTTTCTCCAGAAATATATATTTCTATATAACAAACTAACTTTATTTACAAATTAGTGAATCTCACCCCATGTTCAAGAATTGCCTTTTTCTCGCTCACTCTAGGTTAAATGAAAACAATCTCCAAAATATTGTTCGTTTTTAAACAAAGCTATTATTATTAGTCAATTTAGACGTATATAAAAGCCCCTTAGGATCTGTGAGAATATCTAACGGAAAATGCCCCTTAGATATTCATTTAGAATCCTTCAAACCTCTAAATGTAATTGTTGGCGGAGAGTCACGTCATTGAATAAAATATTTTTAGATAAACTGTAGGCCTACCGTAGGCGAAATTAGTATTGGTTACATTACAAATAGGGTGTGGAAATGTTATGCCCCTTAGAAATTAATTTAGAATTATCCAATCCTCTTATGATGTAGCCTACCCCCGACTTTCCCTGACGGAAAGCCTGAGGGTTTCGTTTTTCTTGGAATAGAAACACCATAATATTAATCAAATTCATTAAGCCACATTTCTTAAAATCAATGCCATGTACTATGTTATTACAAAAATGTTTAAAATTCTCTAACGCCAATATGGGAGACTATCAAATGCTTCTCAAAGTTGCCCTCTGGTGATCAAACTAGCACTAACTTGCATTAACGTAAAAATGGCTGACAATTAAATAACGTGCCATAGAATGCTGCAGCAGCCCGCAAAGTGTGTTGCAGTATCACAAAACTTTTAAAGTTTAAAGGAGGAACCACTGTATTCAGACCCCTTGACTTTTCCCACATTTTGTTACAGTTGTCGGAAGATCAGAAGATTACATACACTTAGGTTGGAGTCATTAAAACTTGTTTTTCAACCCCTCCACAAATGTTTTGTTACAAACTATGGTTGTGGCAATTCACTTAGGACATCTACTTTGTGCATGACAGAAGTAATTTTTCCAACAATTGTTTACAGACAGATTATTTCACTTATAATTCACTGTATCACAATTCCAGTGGGTCAGAAGTTTACATACGCTAAGTTGACTGTGCCTTTAAACAGCTTGGAAAATTCCAGAACATGATGTCATGGCTTTAGAAGCTTATGATAGGCTAATTGACATCATTTGAGTCAATTGGAGGTGTACCTGTGGATGTATTACAAGGCCTACCTTCAAACGCAGTGCCTCTTTGCTTGACATCATGGGAAAATCTAAATAAATCAGCCAAGACCTCAGAAAAAAAATTGTAGACCTCCACAAGTCTGGTTCATCATTGGGAGCAATTTTCAAATGTCTGAAGGTACCATGTTCATCTGTACAAACAATAGTACGCAAGTATAAACACCATGGGACCACGCAGCCGTCATACCGCTCAGAAAGGAGACTCGTTTTGTCTCCTAGAGATGAACGTACTTTGGTGCGAAAAATGCAAATCAATCCCAGAACAACAGCAAAGGACCTTGTGAAGATGCTGGAGGAAACGGGTACAAAAGTATCTATATCCACAGTAAAACGAGTCCTATATCGACATAACCTGAAAGGCCGCTCAGCAAGGACGAAGCCACTGCCACTGGAGAAATGTCCTCTTGTCTGATGAAACAGAAATAGAACTGTTTGGCCATAATGACCATCGTTATGTTTAGAGGAAAATGGGGGAGGCTTGCAAGCCGAAGAACACCATCCCAACCGTGAAGCACGGGGTGGCAGCATCATGTTGTGGGGGTGCTTTGCTGCAGGAGGGACTGGTGCAATTCACAAAATAGATGGCATCATGAGGCGGGAAAATTGTGTCAGGAACTTAAAGCTTGGTCGGAAATGGGTCTTCCAAATGGACAATGACCCCAAGCATACTTCTAAGTTGTCAAAATGGCTTAAGGACAACAAAATCAAGGTATTGGAGTGGCCATCACAAAGTCCTGACCTCAATCCTATTGAAAATTTGTGGGCAGAACTAAAAAAGCGTGTGCGAGCAAAGAGGCCTACAAACCTGACTCAGTTAAACCAGCTCTGTCAGGAGGAATGGGCCAAAATTCACCCAACTTATTGTGGGAAGCTTGTGGAAGGCTAAGCAAAACGTTTGACCCAAGTTAAACAATTTAAAGGCAATGCTACCAAATACTAATTGAGTGTATGTAAACTTCTGACCCACTGGGAATATGATAAAATAAATAAAAGCTGAAATAAATCATTCTCTACTATTATTCTAACATTTCACATTCTTACAATAAAGTGGTGAACCTAACTGACCTAAGACAGGGAATTCTTACCCGGATTAAATGTCAGGAATTGTGAAACTGAGTTTGACTGTATTTGGCTGAGGTGTATGTAAACTTCCGACTTAAACTGTACGTGTAAGGTACATAAGTATTCAGATCTTTGCTATGAGACTTAAAATTGAGTTCAGGTGCATCCTGTTTCCATTGATCATCCTTGAGATGTTTCTACAACTTGATTGGAGTCCACCTGTTGTAAATTCAATTGATTGGACAGGACTTGGAAAGGCAAACACCTGTCTATAGAAGGTCCCACAGTTGACAGTGCATGTCAGAGCAAAGACCAAGCCATGAGGTCGAAGGAATTGTCCGTAGAGCTCCGAGACAGGATTTTGTCGTGTCACAAATCTGGGGAAAGGTACCAAATAAATAATTTCTGCAGCATTGAAGGTCCCTAAGAACACAGTGGCCTCCATCATTATTAAATGGAAGAAGTTTGGAAACACCAAGACTCTTCCTACAGCTGGCCACCCGGCCAAACTGAGAAATCGAGGGAGAAGGGCCTTGGTAAGGGAGGTGACCAAGAACCCGATGGTCACTCTGACAGAGCTCTAGAGTTACTCTGTGGAAATGGGAGAACCTTTCATAAGGACAACCATCTCTGCAGCTCTCCACCAATCAGGCCTTGCTCTTTGTTCATGAACGCAAACGCTTGAAGAGATGTGTCATTCAGGTTGCAGAGGTCCAGATCTGCGTGCTCCGGCTGGAGCATCCTGTTCTGTGCTAGCATGAGCATTGAGAGAGGGTTCCCAATGCGGGCCGTTGTGTTGTAGGCCCGTGACAGTAGCTCATCTGTGGACCTGCACTGAGGTCTGGGGCAGCGGGCATCATCCTTCAGAGCTTCATCTGGGGAGAGCATCAGCTCTTCTATGTATTCATCCACCTTAGGCATATAGTCCAGCCCATGTTGTTTTGCATGGCAGATTGCGTCCTATCCTTGCTGGGGTGGGCGAGAGCCCACGGGTCAGACGGTGAAGGTGGCTCACTGAATGGTGTAGCTGCTGGGGCCTTCTTAAAGAACAGGTTAACTGCCGGGGCTGTGGCTTGAGGGTTGTCAAGCTCTAGCCTGGTCACTAAAGTCCTCTGTTGCGTCCCCCATGCTGGAGGCAGTGCTAGAAGGCCCCATACTCAGGGGGCTTGAAGGAACGCAAAAGCGTTTTTAGCTGCTTTATCTTAGAGGATAAAGAATCAACCTTCAACCTCGGTTTCATGGGCTTTCCCTCTTTTAGTGGCCAGGTCAATATCACTAAAAGTGTTATTTTATTGTCCTCAAGATAAATCATTCAAAATTGTATATAAAAAACATACACTGGATAAAATGTCAAAATGATCCTTGTGTATATGCCTTCATGATAATTGAAGCATAATGACATAGACTTCAATTTTAGACTATTTTATTTCAGTGGAAGAGGCCATTTTTCAATGTGCCAAGTGCTTCTCAATCAACTTCAACAAGAATAATTTGGAATAAAATTATACATTTTAAATTATTTTCTAATTTTCTTCATTAAATGTTATCTTATGTATAGTCTTTATGTTAAATGCTCAATAAATAAAAAAAGAATATTAACTATTTTCTGTACGTCCTCAGTCGTTGACCACCCTGTCACATTGTGGTTACTGGCACTTTAAGAAAATATATATTTTCTACAATGACATCACAAACAAGAAATTGTCACTTTCTTGGCGGGGAAAAAACTGTGGTGAATCTGGTAAGCATCTAGATTTCATACTATTACATTTGCATCATTATATGTTGATGATGTGATGTGGGAAAGCATAACATGTCCACCCTGTTAAGCAAAAATACACAAGACGTTAATCGAATTTCATACGAATTTCATAATTTCAAAATATATTTGTCAAACAATGCAAATTCCTTTTCAAGTGGCAGCCATTATTCTAGCTTCATCACGATCACTTGGAGCATAGTTGCTAATTTTAGCTCAGAATGTCCACCCTGTTATCCATGTACAGGTAACTGGGTGGACATGCACTCAACAGAGTGGACAAATGGATATCTTGCAGTAATGTGTTGCAAAATGTGTTTTTGTTCATAACTTAAATTACATAATTACAGGTGTGTATGTATTATATAATACATACACATCTCATGTATAGTATTTTAGAATAAATATCAATTGAATCAGGTTTTTCTGAAGGAATGGCACCTCCTCTTAGTGCAGCTGAAAGACAGCGGCAATACAGAGAACGACGTAATGCTGACCCAGAAAGGAGAGAGTATCTAGAGAGAGAGAGAGGGAGGAAAGAGACAGGGACGAAGAAGACAATAGCTGAACTCAGTGACAGAGTGCAGTGTGCAGAAAGGAAGAAATGGAGATATTTAAAAAGGATACTCAGGGCCAAGGCTAGTGCGTTGCTGCAGTCCCAAACACCCCCCTCAACTCCTGAAAAATCAGCCTGGGCCTTCAAGGTTAGAGTATGCTTAAGATAAGGCATTTAACATTATTAGTTGCTAAACTTTTTGGATGTAGAGGAACAAAACATTGAGGTGAAGTGCATGCACCGAAATGGCATCAACAAATTCTTCTGGCCAAGTCCAAAGGAAGATATTTGTTGGTACTCTGATGGACAGTGTCACGTTCCTGACCTGTTTTCCCTTGTTTTTGTATTTATTTAGTATGGTCAGGGCGTGAGTTGGGTGGGTTGTCGATGTGTGATTTGTATGTTGGGATTTTGTGTGTTCGGCCTGGTATGATTCTCAATCAGAGGCAGCTGTCAATCGTTGTCCCTGATTGAGAATCATACTTAGGCAGCCGGGGTTTCACGTGTGTTTTGTGGGTGTTTGTGTTCCTGTGTCAGTGTTTTTGCCACACGGGACTGTCACGGTAGTTATTTTGTATCGCATATTGTTTTGTTGTATATTAAATCACTATGGAAACTAACCACTCTGCGTATTGGTCCGATCCTTCTCGCCTCTCCTCGTCCGAGGAGGAGGAAGAAAATGACTATCGTTACAGACAGATTATTTGTCTGATGCCAGAGCCACATGCTGTTAATGAACACTCTGTGCAGATGGAAAAATCCACCTGTAAGTATGTGGAAGAGCATTTGGGGTGAAAGGGGGGAGAGATGGAAAGAGGGACAGCAATGTGTTTTAATGCTAATTCCAATGATTTTGTACTGGCAATATATTTTTGTATTTTTCACAGTGAAAATGTAACTAAATAGCAGTTCCAATGTTGTTACTACATGTATTACTATGTAGATGTCTATTCAGTGTTCAGGGTTTAATTTATCTTCTGTCCCGTTATACCTTGGTCCACCCTTTTATCTTGGCATCTGTAACGGGTGTCTAGATCTTCCTCCTCCTCGGACGAGGAGAGAAGGATCGGAGGACCAAAATGCAGCGGGTTGTGAATACATAATGATTTATTAAAGCAAACGACGAAACACGAAAACAAACACTTGGAAGGATTACAAAATAACAAAAACGAACGTAGACTGACCTAAACCATGAGAACTTACATATAACACGAAGAACGTAGGAACAGGTACAGACTATAACAAACGAATGAACAAACGCTACAGTCCCGTGTGGTGCACAGACACGGAAGACAATCACCCACAAACAAACAGTGTGAACAGCCAACCTATATATGGTTCTCAATCAGAGGAAAACGTCAAACACCTGTCCCCGATTAAGAACCATATAAGGCTAATTACAAGTGACCTAAACATAGAAACACAAAACATAGAATGCCCACCTCAACTCACGCCCTGACCAACTAAACACATACAAAAATAACATAAAACAGGTCAGGAACGTGACAGCATCTTTTTCAAATGAATTCAATTACATTGTCAAATATCAAGAATTTCTGTAATGTATTTTAAAGAGTAAGACACGGCCACCACCACAAAATAATAAACTTGGATAAAATATCATTAATACCTGTCTCACTTTAGAAAGATAAGGTGCAAATTAGATGAAGTTCTGTATTAAACCACACATTGTATACAAAATCTGTTATTTCTTTATAATTTGACCAGAACAAATGGACAGGGTTGACAAGGGGACACAATAGCTTTATGAAAATGTAAATATAATTAAAATACTCTAATTAAAGACAGTTAAGTGCATGTCTGTAACAGGGTGAACATATCTTATGGCTGATTCACTGAAAATGTGTTTATAATTATCTAAATCTAAATCCTGGAGCTTGGCCAACATGTTTTTCTGCGAGTCTAATATTTCCTTTTTATAGTAAAACATAAACGGAATACAAATTCTGAAATAAAAATGTTGCATGGTCTAAATGGTACTGTTTTGTGATATTGACCCGGCCCTGTGTGTGTCCTGGCGACCAAAATTCGGACGCTGGTAAATTACCTGTGAAAATCAGGCCCTCAACTCTGGCTAGCCGCGCTTCCCTCACCCTCACAGGCAGGATAGCGCAGTTAATGCAGGCATCAGTAAGGGCCTCACGTAGGTGGCCAACGCCTAGGCAGGCTGGGCACAGCTCATGACAATCTTCTACCTTTAGTTCAGCTCCGCAAGAGGAGCAGCAATGCATGCCCAGCATCATGGTGATGTGGTGTTCTCTCAGCTCAGAATGTGAAGAAAAAATATATAAAATATAAATCTAAAATATCTTATGCAATATTGATTAAGTCAAATTAACTAATATAATAGTAACTGCCCAGCATCATGGTGATGTGGTGTTCTCTCAGCTCAGAATGTGAAGAAAAAATATATAAAATATAAATCTAAAATATCTTATGCAATATTGATTAAGTCAAATTAACTAATATAATAGTAACCGGAGACTGGTATTACAACAGCTACCACAATATACAGTAAAGGTAGAGAGTTACAATAATCTGGCGGGAGTTGTACAGCACCCGCCAAGTAAATGTTGTTTACCCTAACTGGACCTGGGAAGATGCGGAGCAGTCAATTTGCGCGATACGGCTAAACTAACTTTGTGAGTAGAAATAAGAGAGTGCGGTTTGACATACGGTTTTATATGAACCGTGGGGCAGGTCCTCCCACGCTGTCATGTCACCCATCGGCGTGACTTTGTTGTTATTAATACTCGAACTGCGCGAAGCTCAATATATATAATCCATACTTTCAACAGTACTGAAGGTCTAAAAGGTATGAAGTAAAACTTGATACACCAACTATTGTATGATACTGGTTAGGCTATTTGAGCAGTAGGGTTATTTAGAGTATTAATGCGTATTGACTTCAGTTTCCGTAGTGTAGTGGTTATCACGTTCGCCTAACACGCGAAAGGTCCCCGGTTCGAGACCGGGCGGAAACATTTTTTCAAAAAGTAAATGGTAACATAGGCTATGGCCAATGTCTGAAAATAAACAATTAAATACAGTATTCGTAGGTTGCACATTTTGTCACTATTGTTCTTTTGTATTGTCAATAATTGACAATTATTGGCGCTGACGAATTAAGATTTAAACAAAAGTGAGCGTTATAGAGGGGAACAGAAGCCGCAGCATGCATGTTCCGGAGAGTCTTAGCTTTGGGGAATGGGGTCATAATAGCTTATAGCCAAAACGGTTCCAAAAGTCCAAGAAAATAAAGTCAATAGGCCACATTGTCTATAGAAACCCCTATCTTGGTACCGCTTGTTTCTGTTTACCACAGCGAGCGTTTGGTACGTGTTCTCCTCTACCTTTTCTGGCTGGCAAAGAACCAGGACGTTGTCTTTGGTTTTGAATCTGAATTTACAGAACCGAATTTGAATGCATCTGATAAATTGAATATATGAAACTTTGGTCAACTTGAAATTATAGTTTGTAGATTTGATACACAAAATTAACGTAATATATACCATATTGAAACTGCATATATATATTTCCATTTAAATGACAATTTTTTAAATAATGCAATATTAATTCAATTCAGTTTGAAATCATGATATAAAAGTTGAATTTGTGAATTCAATGATTCAAATTAGGATTGTGCCGAGTACTTGGACATAAAGAGTATCGTAACGGATATGGGCGATTTTTCTGGATACGATTATTATCTGAGTGTTTTTGTAATTAACCGTGGTCAGAAAAAGAAAAAAAACTGCCTGCCAGCACCAGTGATGCCAATTTAGTAATTTTGTTGCTAGATTTAGCAACTTTTCAGACTACCCTGGCAACTTCTTTTTCAAGCAACAAATTTAGCTACTTTTTTAAATTTTATTTGGAACTTTTAGAAACTTTTGAAGTTACTCAAATGCTAAAATGCACGTATTTTCCCTCTAAATGACACCAAAACGATTTCCTCTGTCACACACTCAGTCACAACACACGTGCCTTGCTGCAAAAGGCATTGAGTGACGTCACCAGCAGGCGCTCATTTATTCCAGCAAATTGCAAATCATTGTTGGCTGACTGCAGCAGTAGTAGTACGGGTTCGACGAGCCAAACCCAATGAAAATAGTTGGTCACGAATGTTTGATCTTGAACAGAACTTACAACATCAATCAACATGTCTCAATCAAAATTGTACAGAAAGAGTGGGAGTCTGTACCTGAACAAATGTCAAATCATATTTTTTGCCGAGATGGCCAGTCAATTTGAATAACGTTATTGTTTATTCTACGTAATGACGCAGTTTTACGTTATCACGCAATGACCTCACAACGTCATTTAGCAACTTTTAGCAACAAATCAACCTGCCTCTAGCAATTTCCCCTGAAAATTAGTTGGCAACACTGGCCAGCACTCATCTTTCTCATGTCAGTTAGTCATGTGTGAGGTTCTACATTGTCTACTCTAAATAACTCACCTGGCTGTCTGTAAATAGAAGGGCGGACTGACTGTTGATCCTGCTGCTATGATTGTTTAGAGTAAAGCTGTATTTCTCAATCCACTCACTTCATAATTTCACCTGATCAGTTTTCCTCACGTTTTTGGTCTGATCATTTAGATTGCTGCTGCCTGCTACTATGATAAATTACATGGCGAGGTCGTTTGCTATCAAGCTACTAATGTGCATGATATCTAACAAGCGTGGCAAGGTTAGGGAAAAAATATGAACCACTGATGCACATTCTGACTTAAAGCAAATTTGTCAGCCTGCTGTAAATTGAGGACAGACACATCCTCATCTGCAGCTTTTTTGCAATGAGAACGTGCAGGCAGGTATTTTGCCAACATTTATTTAGGCATGTTAAAACGCTAACGTTTTTTCCGATCACGAGTATCATCTGATCCGACTATCAACTGTCATTTACGAATACGAGTATGGCCATGTCGGCACACCTCTAATTCATGTTGTGCTTTACAAATTCAAATTAAATATATTATAATAGAAGTTAAAATTATGGAATTCAAATACAATTTGTTGGCACTGATATCACTCCATTAAACTACTACAATGGAGAAGAGAATTGTTTGACTTGTCAGTCATGTACATTTTACAAGAATCCCTAGTATACAGTGCATTCTGAAAGTATTCAGACCCCTTGACTTTTTCCTCATTTTGTTATGTTACAGGCTTATTCTAAAATTGATTAAATTATTCCCCCCCCTCATATTTAGAAGATTTATACAAATTTAAAAATACTGAAATATCACATACATAACTATTCAGACCTTTTACTGAGTACTTGAAGCATCTTAGGCAATGATTACAGCCTCGAGTGTTCTTGGGTGTGACGCTACAAGCTTGACATACCTGTAGTTGGCGAGTTTCTCCCATTCTTCTCTGCAGATCCTCTCAAGCGCTGTCAGGTTGAATGAGGAGCGTCGCTGCACAGCTATTTTCAGGTCTCTCCAGAGATGTTCAATTGGGTTCAAGTCCAGGCTCTGGCTGGGCCACTCAAGGATATTCAGAGACTTGTCCCGAAACCACTCCTGCGTTGTCTTGGCTGTGTGCTTAGGGTTGTTGCCCTGTTGGAAGGTGAACCTTCGCCCCAGTCTGAGGTCCTGAGCGCTCTGGAGCAGGTTTTCACCAAGGATCTCTCTGTACTTTGCTCCATTCATCTTTCCCTTGATCCTGATTAGTCTCCCAGTACCTGCGACTGAAAAATATCCCCACAGCATGATGCTACCACCACCATGCTTCACCGTAGGGATGGTGACAGGTTTCCTCCAGAAGTGATGCTTGGCATTCAGGCCAAAGAGTTCAACCTTGGTTTCATTAGACCAGAGAATCTTGTTTCTCATGGTCTGAGAGTCCTTTTGATTTTATAAAGCCCTTTTTACATCAGCCGATGTCACAAAGTGCTATACATAAACCCAGCCTAAAACCCCAAACGGCAAGCAATGCAGATGTAGAAGCATGTTGGCTAGGAAAATCTCCCTAGAAAGGCAGGAACCTAGGAAGAAACCAGGCTCTGAGGGGTGGCCAGTCCTCTTCTGGCTGTGCCGGGTGGAGATTATAACAGAACATGGCCAAGATGTTCATAGATGACCAGCAGGGTCAAATAATAATAATAATAATCAGAGGTTGTAGAAAATGCAACAGGTCAGCACATCAGGAGTAAATGTCAGTTCAAATCAAATGTATTTGTCACATACACATGGTTAGCAGATGTTAATGCGAGTGTAGCGAAATGCTTGTGCTTCTAGTTCCGACCATGCAGTAATATCTAACAAGTAATATAACCTAACAATTTCACAACAACTACCTTATACACACAAGTGTAAAGGGATAAAGAATATGTACATAAAAATATATGAATGAGTGATGGCCGAACGGCATAGGCAAGATGCAGTAGAGTACAGTATATACATATGAGATGAGTAATGTAGGGTATGAAAACATTATATAAAGTGGCATTGTTTAAAGTGGCTAGTGATACATTACGTCAAGATGCCAAGATGCAGTAGATGGTATAGAGTACAGTATATACATATGAGATGAGTGATGTAGGGTATGAAAACATTATAGAGTGGCATTGTTTAAAGTGGCTAGTGATACATTTAATTACACCAAGATGGCAAGATGCAGTAGATGGTATAGCGTACAGTATATACATATGAGATGGGTAATGTAGGGTATGTAAGCATTATATAAAGTGGCTAGTGATAAATTGATTACATCAATATTTCCATTATTAAAGTGGCTAGAGCAGCAGCCACTCAATGTTAGTGATGGCTGTTTAACAGTCTGATGGCCTTGAGATAGTCTCTCGGTCCCCGCTTTGATGCACCTGTACTGACCTCGCCTTCTGGATGATAGCGGGGTGAACAGGCAGTGGCTCGGGTGTTGTCAAGTTGTCCTTGATGATCTTTTTGGCCTTCCTGTGACATCGGGTGGTGTAGGTGTCCTGGAGGGCAGGTAGTTTGCACCCGGTGATGCGTTGTGCAGACCTCACTACCCACTGGAGAGCCTTACGGTTATGGGCGGAGCATTTGTGGTACCAGGCGGTGATACAGCCCGACAGGATGCTCTCGATTGTGCATCTGTAAAAGTTTGTGTGTTTTTGGTGACAAGCCGAATTTCTTCAGCCTCCTGAGTTTGAAAAGGCGCTGCTTTGCCTTCTTCACCACACTGTCTGTGTGGGTGGACCATTTCAGTTTGTCCGTGATGTGTACGCCAAGGAACTTAACTTTCCACCCTCTCCACTACTGTCCCGTCAATGTAGATATGGGGTTGCTCCCTCTGCTGTTTCCTGAAGTCCACGATCATCTCCTTTGTTTTGTTGACATTGAGTGTGAGGTTATTTTCCTGACACCACACTCCGAGAGCCCTCACCTCCTCCCTGTAGGCTGTCTCGTCGTTGTTGGTAATCAAGCCTACCACTGTAGGGTCATCTGCAAACTTGATGATTGAGTTGGAGGCGTGCATGGACACGCAGTCGTGGGTGAACAGGGAGTACAGGAGAGGGCTGAGAACGCACCCTTGTGGGGACCCAGTGTTGAGGATCAGCGGGGTGGAGATGTTGTTACCTACCCTCACCACCTGGGGGCGGCCCGTCAGGAAGTCCAGGACCCAGTTGCACAGGGCGGGGTCGAGACCCAGGATCTCGAGCTTGATGACGAGTTTGGAGGGTACTATGGTGTTAAATGCTGAGCTGTAATCGATGAACAGCATTCTTACATAGGTATTCCTCTTGTCCAGATGGGTTAGGGCAGTGTGCAGTGTGATGGCGATTGCGTCGTCTGTGGACCTATTGGGGCGGTAAGCAAATTGGAGTGGGTCTAGGGTGTCAGGTAGGGTGGAGGTGATATGGTCCTTGACTAGTCTCTCAAAGCACTTCATGATGACGGAAGTGAGTGCTACAGGGCGGTAGTCATTTAGCTCAGTTACCTTAGCTTTCTTGGGAACAGGAACAATAGTGGCCCTCTTGAAGCATGTGGGAACAGCAGACTGGGATAAGGATTGATTGAATATGTCTCTAAACACATCAGCCAGCTGGTCTGCGCATGCTCTGAGGACGCGGCCGGGGATGCTGTCTGGGCCTGCAGCCCTGTGAGGGTTTTATTTTTTATTTTTATTTTTTTTCTCCATTATTTTACCAGGTAAGTTGACTGAGAACACGTTCTCATTTGCAGCAACGACCTGGGGAATAGTTACAGGGGAGAGGAGGGGGATGAATGAGCCAATTGTAAACTTAACACGTTTAAATGTTTTACTCACGTTGGCTACAGTGAAGGAGAGCCCGCAGGTTTTGGTAGCGGGCCGTGTCAGTGACACTGTATTGTCCTCAAAACGAGCAAAAAAGTTGTTTAGTCTGTCTGGGAGCAAGACATCGTGGTCTGCGACGGGGCTGGTTTTTCTTTTGTAGTCCGTGATTGACTGTAGACCCTGCCACATACCTCTCGTGTCTGAGCCGTTGAATTGCGACTCCACTTTGTCTCTATACTGACGCATAGCTTGTTTGATTGCTTTGCGGAGGGAATAGCTACACCGTTTGTATTCGGTCATGTTTCCGGTCACCTTGCCCTGATTAAAAGCAGTGGTTCGCGCTTTCAGTTTTGTGCGAATGCTGCCATCAATCCACGGTTTCTGGTTGGGGAATGTTTTAATAGACGCTGTGGGTACAACATCACCGATGCACTTGCTAATAAATTTGCTCACAGAATCAGCGTATTCGTCAATGTTGTTGTTCGCCGCAATGCAGAACATATCCCAGTCCACGTGATCGAAGCGTGGAATCCGATTGGTCGGACCAGCGTTGAACAGACCTGAGCACGGGTCCTTCCTGTTTAAGTTTCTGTCTATAGGTTGGGAGCAACAAAATGGAGTTGTGGTCAGCCTTTCCAAAGTGAGGGCGGGGAGGGCCTTACATGCGTCGCGGAAGTTAGAATAACAATGGTCTAGGGTTTCGCCAGCCCTGGTAGCACAATCGATATGCTGCTAAAATTTGGGGAGCCTTGTTTTCAGATTAGCCTTGTTAAAATCCCCAGCTACAATAAATGCAGCCTCAGGATATGTGGTTTCCAGTTTACATAGAGTCGAATGAAGTTATTTCAGGACCGTCGATGTGTCTGCTTGGGGCGGGGAATATACACGACTGTGATTATGATCGAAGAGAATTCTCTTGGTAGATAATGCGATCGGCATTTGATTGTGAGGAATTCTAAGTCAGGTGAACAAAAGGACTTGAGTTCCTGTATGTTGTTATGATCACACGACGTCTCGTTAATCATAATGCTTACACCCCAGCCCTTCTTCTTACCAGAGAGATGCTTGTTTCTGTCGGTGCGATGCGTGAAGAAACCAGGTGGCTGTACCGACTTAGCGTATCTCGAGTGAGCCATGTTTCCGTGAAACAAAAAACGTTACAGTCCCTGATGTCTCTCTGGAATGCTACCCTTGCTCGAATTTCTTCTACCTTGTTATCAAGAGACTGGACATTGGCGAGTAGTATACTTGGGAGCGGTGTGCGATGTGCCTGTCTACGGAGCCTGACCAGAAGACCGCTCCGTCTGCCCCTTCTACGGCGCCGTTGTTTTGGGTTGCCGGCTGGGATCCGATCCATTGTCCTGGGTGGCAGGCCAAACAGAGGATCCGCTTCGGGAAAGTCGTATTCCTGGTCGTAATGTTGATGAGTTGATGTTGCTCTTATATCCAATAGTTCCTCTCGACTGTATGTATTAAAACCTAAGATTTGGGGTAAAATTTGGATTTGGGGTAAAATAAGAAATAACACATAAAAAAACAAAATACTGCATAGTTTCCTAGGAACGCGAAGTGAGGCGGCCATCTCTGTCGGCACCGGAAGTACAAGTTGGCTTTTCATAGCCGATTATCTAGAGTTGGAGACAGCAGGTGCGGTAGAGAGAGTCGAAAACAGCAGATCCGGGACAAGGTAGCACGTCCGGTGAACGGTTCAGGGTTCCATAGCTGCAGGCAGAACAGTTGAAACTGGAGCAGCAGCACAACCAGGTGGACTGGGGACAGCAAGGAGTCATCAGGCCAGGGAGGGCTCAGGTCAGGTGAGGTCGAGAGAGATTAAATTCACACAGGACAAAACAGGAGAGATACTCCAGATATAACAGATTGGCCCTAGCCCCCCGACACAAACTATTGCAGCATAATTACTGGATGCTGAGACAGGAGTGGTCGGGAGACACTGTGGCCCGTCCGACTATACCCCCAGACAGGGCCAACCAGGCAGGATATAACCCCCACCCACTTTGCCAAAGCACAGCCCCCTCACCACTAGAGGGATATCTTCAACCACCAACTTACTACCCTGAGACAAGGCCGAGTATAGCCCATGAAGATCTCCCCCACAGCATGAACCCAGGGGGGGCGGGGCGCCAACCAGGACAGGAAGATCACGCAAGAGACTCAACTGACTCAAGTGACACACCCCTCCTACGGACAGCATGGAAGAGCTCCAGTAAGCCAGTGACTCAGTCCCCGTAATAGGGTTAGACGCAGATAATTCCAGTGGAGAGAGGGGAACCGGCCAGGCAGAGACAGCAAGGGTGGTTCGTTGCTCCAGTGCCTTTCCGTTCACCTTCACACCCCTGAGCCAGACTAGACTCAATCATAGGACCTACTGATGAGATGAGTCTTCAATAAAGACTTAAAGGTTGAGACCGAGTCTGCGTCTCTCACATGGATAGGCAAACTTGAAATCAACCCTAGCCTTAACAGGAAGCCAGTGTAGAGAGGCTAGCACTGGAGTAATCACATTTTTTTGGTTCTAGTCAAGATTCTAGCAGCCGTGTTTAGCACTAACTGAAATATATTTAATGCTTTATCCGGGTAGCCGGAAAATAAAGCATTGCCGTAGTCTAATCTAGAAGTAACAAAAGCATGGATACATTTTTCTGCATCATTTTTGGACAAAGTTTCTGATTTTTGCAATGTTATATAGATGGAAAAAAAGCTGTCCTTGAAACAGTCTTGATATGTTCGTAAAAAATTAGATCAGGGTCCAGAGTAAAGCCGAGGTCCTTTACAGTTTTATTTGAGACGACTGTACAACCAAGATTAATTGTTAGATCCAACAGAAGATCACTTTGTTTCTTGGGACCTAGAACTAGCATCTATGTTTTGTCTGTTTAAAAGTAAAACATTTGCAGCCATCCACTTCCTTATGTCTGAAACACAGGCTTCCAGGGATGTCGATTTTGGGGCTTCACCATGTTTCATCGAAATGTGCAGTTGTGTATCGTCTGCATAGCAGTGAAAGTTAACATTGTTTCCAAATTACATCACCAAGA
The DNA here is from genome assembly GCF_045679555.1 of Salvelinus alpinus. NCBI lineage: Eukaryota > Metazoa > Chordata > Actinopteri > Salmoniformes > Salmonidae > Salvelinus > Salvelinus alpinus. Next base: position 24,070,302 of record NC_092091.1, read on the forward strand.
GGTAAAATATATTGTGAAAACAATAGTGGTCCTAAAACGGAACCTTGAACACCGAAATGTACAGTTGATTTGTCAGAGGACAAACCATCCATAGAGACAAACTGATATCTTTCCTACAGATAAGATCTAAACCAGGCCAGCACTTGTCCGTGTAGACCAGTTTGGGTTTCCAATCTCTCCAAAAGAATGTGGTGATCGATGGTATCAAAAGCAGCACTAAGGTCTCGGAGCAGGAGGTCCGATGCAGAGCCTTGGTCTGATGCCATTAAAAGGTCAATTACCACCTTTACAAGTGCAGTCTCAGTGCTATGATGGGGTGTAAAACCAGACTGAAACATTTCGTATACATTGATTGTTAGTCTTCAGGAAGGCAGTGAGTTGCTGCGCAACAGCTTTTTCTAAAATTTGAGAGGAAATGGAGATTTGATATAGGCCGATCGTTTAAAAAAATATTTTCTGGGTCAAGGTTTGGCTTTTTCAAGAGAGGCTTTATTGCTGCCACTTTTAGTGAGTTTGGTACACATCCGGTGGAAAGGGAGTCGTTTATTATGTTCAACATAGGAGGGCCAAGCACAGGAAGCAGCTCTTTCAGTAGTTTAGTTGGAATAGGGTCCAGTATGCAGCTTGAAGGTTGAGGCCATGACTATTTTCATCAATGTGTCAAGAGATATAGTATTAAAAAACTTGAGTGTCTCCCTTGATCCTAGTGCCTGGCAGTGTTGTGCAGACTCAGGACAACTGAGCTTTGGAAAAATACGCAGATTTAAAGATGAGTCCGTAATTTGCTTTCTGATGATCATGATCTTTTCGTCATGAATTTATCACTGCTGAAGTGAAAGCCGTCCTCTCTTGGGGAATGCTGTTTTTTAGTTTAGTTAGCTTTGCAACAGTATCAAAAATACATTTAGGATTGTTCTTATTCTCCTCAATTAAGTTGGAAAAATAGGATGATCGAGCAGCAGTGAGGGCTCTTCGATACTGCACGGTACTGTCTTTCCAAGCTAATCGGAAGACTTCCAGTTTGGTGTAGCGCCATTTCCGTTCCAATTTCCTGGAACCTTGCTTCATGGCTTGGGTATTTTCTGTATACCAGGGAGCTAGTTTCTTATGACAAATGTTTTTTGTTTTTAGGGGTGCGACTACATCTAGGGTATTACGCAAGGTTAAATTAAGTTCCTCAGTTAGGTGATTAACCAATTGTTGTACTCTGACAACCTTGGGTAGGTGGAGGGAGTCTGGAAGGGCATATAGGAATCTTTGGGTTGTCTGAGAATTTATAACACGGCTTTTGATGATCCTTGGTTGGGGTCTGAGCAGATTATTTGTTGCGATTGAAAACGTAATAAAATGGTGGTCCGATAGTCCAGGATTATGAGGAAAAACATTAAGATCCACAATATTTATTCCACGGGACAAAACTAGGTCCAGAGTATGACTGTGGCAGTGAGTAGGTCTGGAGACATGTTGGACGGTACGGCTATCCTCTCACTGAGTCAGAGCTAATGGTGGGAGGCTTCGGCGTCTCAGACCCCGTAACGGGTGGAGGAGAGACCAGAGAAGGCTCGGCCTCTGACTCCGACTCGTTGCTTAATGGGGAGAATCGGTTGAAAGTTTCTGTTGGCTGAATGAGCGACACCGGTTGAGCATTCCTACAGCATTTCCTTCCAGAAGCCATGCGAAAATCGTCCGGCTGCGGGGACTGTTTCGAGGGGATTTATACTATTATCTGTACCTATTTGTGGCACAGACGCTGTGTCATCCCTTCCTACACTTAAATTACCCTTGTCTAACGATTGCGTCTGAAGCTGGGCTTGCAGTACGGCTATCCTCACCATAAGGCGATCGTTCTCCTGTATATTATGAGTACAGCGACTGCAATTAGAATGCATAATGTTAATGTTACTACTTAGCTTCGGCTGGTGGAGGTCCTGTAGAACCATGTCCAGATAAAGCGTCCGGGGTGAAAAAGTTTAATGAAAAAAAGTCGAGCAAGGGGAAAAAAATATAAAACAGTAATTAAAAAGTAAAAAACGTAAAGTTGGCAGGTAGCAAAGTAACACTAGCAACAAACCGCACAGCAGCACGTAAACAACTCCATAAGTTGTGACAGGAAATGACGTCAGCACTCAACAGTACACAGTTTGCCTTTTACTGAGGAGTGGCTTCTGTGTGGCCACTCTACCATAAAGGCCTGATTGGTGGAGTGCTGCAGAGATGGTTGTCCTTCTGGTAGGTTCTCCCATCTCCACAGAGGAACTCTGGAGCTCTGTCAGAGTGGCCATCGGGTTCTTGGTCACCTCCCTGACCAAGGCCCTTCTCCCCCGACTGCTCTAAGAAGAGTCTTGGTGGTTCCAAATTTCTTCCATTTAAGAATGATGGAGGCCACTGTGTTCTTGGGGACCTTCAATACTGCAGAATTTTTTTGGTACTCTTCCCCAGATTTGTGCCTCGACACAATCCTGTCTCGAAGCTCTACTGACAATTCCTTCGACCTCATGGCTTGGTTTTTGCTTTGACATGCAGTGTCAACTGTGGGACCTTATATAGACAGGTGTGTGCCTTTCCAAATCCTGTCCAATCAATTGAATTTACCACAGGTAGACTCCAATCAAGTTGTAGAAACATTTCAAGGATGATCAATGGAAAAAGGATGCACTTGATCTCAATTTCGAGTCTCTTAGCAAAGGGTCTGAATACTTATTTAAATAAGTTATTTCTGTTTTTATTTTTGATACATTTGCAAAAATTGTCTAAACCTGTTTTCACTTTGTCATTATGTGTATAGATTGAGAAAAGTAAATAATTTAATCAATTTTAGAATTGGACAAGTAGGCGCACAATGGATTATGGTCATTGTAGTTCCCATGTTTTCGATGCTAAACTATGTAGAATATTCTCCTGTTTAAGAAAACAAAAAATAACAAATGTTAATTGCTCAGCACCTACTTCTGTTTACCATAGAGAGCGTTTGATTCTCTTCCCTCCTCAACCGTTTATGGCTGGCACCAGGATGTTGTCTTTTGTTTTGAATCCGAACTTAGAACTGAATTTAAACTGAATCTGAATATATCTGAGAAGTTCAATATATAAAACTTTTGTGAAATTTAAGTGATAGTTTGTAAACTTGATACACAGAAAATTAATGCTATATATATTTAAACTCAATATATAAATATTATTACATTGAAATTACATTGCCATTTAAATACAGTCTCAAATCATGATATCAAAGTTCAATTTATGAATTCAATGATTCAATTTGGGCATTACAAATAAAAAAATATTGAATTCAAATACAATTTCTGTTGGCACTGAAATCACTCCATTCAAATACTACAATAGGGAAGCGAATTGTTTGATTTGTCAAAAAGTAATTTACATTTAACAAGAATCCCTAGTCTACATATATAAATATACAACAGAAAGAGTAACAGATTCTTCAAATATGTGATATGCATGCTGTCAAATCACTTGGTGAGATTCTTTAACTCTATTTCTGGCAACATCTTTCAGTTTCCGTAGTGTAGTGGTTATCACGTTCGCCTCACACGCGAAAGGTCCCCGGTTCGAGACCGGGCGGAAACATTTTTGGCAAAATGGACCAATGACTGAAAATTAACAACGGAGTGGCTGCGGATCCGATTTATCTGTTACCTATTTTTCTCTGGGGTAAAGATCCCAAAGCTTCTGTGCATGTGCAGCAGAACAGCTTCTCTGTTCTATAGAACAGGCTACTCTGGCAAATGGTGCTTGTTTTGGAAAGTTAGATCAAAGCTGAGTCAATGTTTGCAAGATCACATAATAATAGTATTCTACATAACATAACCGAATATAATAATAACCGAATATATCTGAGAAGTTGAATATATGAAACTTTAGTCAACTTGAAATGATAGTCTCTAAACTTGATACACAGAAAATGAATGCAATATATACCATATTTAAACTCAATATATAAATATTATTACATTTCAATTGAATTCAGTTTCAAATCATAAGTTACATTCATGAATTCAATGATTAGATTTGTGCATTACAAATAAAAAAATGATAGAATTCAAATACAATTTCTGTTGGCACTGAAATCACTCTATTCAAATACTACAATGGGGACGCAAATTGTTTGAATTGTATAATAATAATAGTATTCTACATAACATAACCGAATATAATAGTATTACGTTACTGTAAGACAAAAACACACCTACATATTTCTCTCATGTGGCCAAAACTCAACCGTTCACACCACTAGGCAAAATACATAGTTTAGCCTACCTATCTGCTCTAAAAATATTATTATGGTGGCCAAATTGCGTTTTTTTTGTCGCAGTCCCTTCTAACGTGTCCTGCACAGCCTTTGAGCATCCATAGAGGGGAACAAAGTACATGTTCCAGAGTTTTAGCCACCGCCGGCCCGCTAATTAGACAGGAGTCCGTAGCAGCCTATGACGGCAGATTGACGAGGGCGGTATTTTCTGAGCTAAACTGACCATGACGCACATCTAACAACAAGACATAAAACTTCACATAATTCTGCCTTAAAACAATGACAATTTCCCTCAACCAGTGACATATTTGGCTTTTTAGTTGAGCGCTGATGCTGCTCTGTGATAAACAGTGCCCACTTTGACAAAGGCAGGGCACAAAATATGTTGATTGTCCATTCCCAGCGCGCCTCTCCAGGGTGCTGTTGGAGAGAAGCATTGCTGCGGTACTCCACCAACGTTCGTTTGAAAAAATCTTCGAACAATCTTAGACGTCTATGTTTGTTTCAGATTTTGTCTGGTCTGGACCAGCTTTGATTTGGCCCAAACATAGATGTCTATAAATGAAGTATTTTTCAAATTTAATTCAGAACCAAAAATCAGCCTGATTTCAACATCAAGAGAGCATTTCATTGTATTTTTTCCCCTCTACCTTTTCTGGCTGGCAAAGTACCAGGATGTTGTCTTTTGGTTTTGAATCTAAATTTAGAGAACTGAAACTGAAAACGGAATATATCTGAGAAGTTGAATATATGAAACTTTAGTCAACTTGAAATGATAGTCTCTAAACTTGATACACAGAAAATGAATGCAATATATACCATATTTAAACTCAATATATAAATATTATTACATTTCAATTGAATTCAGTTTCAAATCATAAGTTACATTCATGAATTCAATGATTAGATTTCTGCATTACAAATAAAAAAATGATAGAATTCAAATACAATTTCTGTTGGCACTGAAATCACTCTATTCAAATACTACAATGGGGACGCAAATTGTTTGATTTGTCAAAAAGTAATTTACATTTAACATGAATCCCTGGTATACATGTATAATTATAAACTGGGTGGTTCAAGCCCTGAATGCTGATTGGCTGACAACTGTGGCATATCAGACCGTATACCACAGTATGACAAAACATTTATTTTTACTGCTCTAATTACATTGCCAACTAGTTTATAATAGTAATAAGGCACCTCGGGGGTTTGTGAGATATGGCTAACATACCACGGCTTAGGGCTGTGTCGTGCCTAAGAACAACCCTTAGCCATGGTATATTGGCCACATACCACACCTCCTTGGGCCTTATTACTTAAATATACAACATAAAGAGAGTAACAGATTCTTCAAATATGTAATATATGTGCTGTCATATAACTTGGTGAGATTTTTTAACTCTTATGTGCGGACCACGTCCTGTGCATGCTCTACTTTACGGACAGTCTCTGCTCTACTGTTAGAGAACAGGCTACTCTGGCGAATGGTGCTTGTTTAATAAAGCTAAATCAAATTTTATTGGTCACATATATGTGTTTAGCAGATGTTATTGTGGGTGTAGCAAAATACTTGTGTTTCTAGCTCCAACAGTGCAGTAATATCTAACAATTTCACAACATATACCCAATACACACAAATGTAAGGAATGGAATTAAGACTAAGATACAGTAGAATAGTATAGAATACAGTTGAAGTCGGAAGTTTACATACACTTAGGTTGGAGTCATTAAAACTTGTTTTTCAACCACTCCACACATTTCTTGTTAACAAACTATAGTTTTGGCAAGTCGGTTAGGACGTCTACTTTGTGCATGACACAAGTAATTTTTCCAACAATTGTTTACAGACAGATTATTTCACTTACAATTCACTGTATCACAATTCCAGTGGGTCAGAAGTTTACATACACTAAGTTGACTGTGCCTTTAAAAAGCTTGGAAAATTCTAGAAAATTATGTCATGGCTTTAGAAGTTCCTGATTGGCAAATTTTTTACATTTATTTTATTTCACATTTATTTAACCAGGTTGGCTAGTTGAGAACAAGTTCTCATTTGCAACTGCGACCTGGCCAAGATAAAGCATAGCAATTCGACACATACAACAACACAGAGTTACACATGGAATAAACAAAACATACATAATACGGTAAAAAAAAGAAAACAATAAAGTCTATATACAGTGAGTGCAAATGAGGTAAGATAAGGGAGGTAAGGCAATAAATAGGCCATGGTGGCGAATTAATTACAATATAGCAATTAAACACTGGAATGGTAGATGTGCAGAAGATGAATGTGCAGGTAGAGATACTGGGGTGCAAAGGAGCAAGATAAATAAATAAATACAGTATGTGGATGAGGTAGATAGATGGGCTGTTTACAGATGGGCTATGCACAGGTGCAGTGAACTGTGAGCTGCTCTGACAGCTGGTGTTTAAAGCTAGTGAGGGAGATATGAGTCTCCAGCTTTGGTGATTTTTGCAGTTCGTTCCAGTCATTGGCAGCAGAGAACTGTAAGGAAAGGCGACCAAAGGAGGAATTGGCTTTTGGGGTGACCAGTGAGATATACCTGCTGGAGCACGTGCGACGAGTGGGTGCTGCTATGGTGACCAGTGAGCTGAGATAAGACGGGGCTTTACCTAGCAGAGACTTGGAGATAACCTGTAGCCAGTGGGTTTGGCGACGAGTATGAAGCGAGGGCCAACCAACGAGAGCGTACAGGTCACAGTGGTGGGTAGTGTATGGGGCTTTGGTGACAAAACGGATGGCACTGTGATAGACTGCATCCAATTTGTTGAGTAGTGTGTTGGAGGCTATTTTATAGATGACATCGCCGAAGTCGAGGATCGGTAGGATGGTCAGTTTTACGAGGGTATGTTTGGCAGCATGAGTGAAGGATGCTTTGTTGCGATATAGGAAGCCGATTCTAGATTTAATTTTGGATTGGAGATGCTTAATGTGAGTCTGGAAGAAAAGTTTACAATCTAACCAGACACCTAGGTATTTGTAGTTGTCCACGTCTTCTAAGTCAGAGCCGTCCAGAGTAGTGATGCTGGACAGTCGGGCAGGTGCGGGCAGTGATCGATTGAATAGCATGCATTTAGTTTTACTTGCATTTAAGAGCAGTTGGAGGCCACGGAAGGAGAGTTGTATGGCATTGAAGGTCGTCTGGAGGTTAGTTAACACAGTGTCCAAAGAGGGGCCAGAAGTATACAGAATGGTGTCGTCTGCATAGAGGTGGATCAGAGATTCACCAGCAGCAAGAGCGACATCATTGATGTATACAGAGAAGAGAGTCGGCCCGAGAATTAAACGCTGTGGCACCCCCATAGAGACTGCCAGAGGTCCGGACAACAGGCCCTCCGATTTGACACACTGAACTCTATCAGAGAAGTATTTGGTAAACCAGGCGAGGCAATCATTTGAGAAACCAAGGCTGTTGAGTCTGCCAATGAGAATGTGGTGATTGACAGAGTCGAAAGCCTTGGCCAGGTCGATGAATACGGCTGCACAGTAATGTCTCTTATCGATGGTGGTTATGATGTCGTTTAGGACCTTGAGCGTGGCTGAGGTGCACCCATGACCAATTGGAGGTGTACCTGTGGATGTATTTCAAGGCCTACCTTCAAACTCAGTGCCTCTTCGCTTGACATCATGGGAAAATCAAAAGAAATCAGCCAAGACCTCAGAAAAAAATTGTAGACCTCCACAAGTCTGGTTCATCCTTGGGAGCAATTTACAAACGCCTGAAGGTACCACGTTCATCTGTACAAACAATAGTATGCAAGTATAAACACCATGGGACCACGCAGCCATCATACCGCTCAGGTAGGAGACGCGTTCTGTCTCCTAGAGATGAACGTACTTTGGTGCAAAAAGTGCAAATCCATCCCAGAACAACAGCAAAGGACCTTGTGAAGATGCTGAAGGAAACAGGTACAAAAGTATCTATATCCACAGTAAAACGAGTCCTATATCAACATAACATGAAAGGCTTCTCAGCATGGAAGAAGCCACTGCTCCAAAACCGCCATAAAAAAGCCGACTACGGTTTGCAACTGCACATGGGGGCAAAGATCGTACTTTTTGAGAAATGTCCTCTGGTCTGATGAATCAAAAATAGAACTGTTTCACCATAATGACCATCGTTATGTTTGGAGGAAAAAGGGAGATGCTTGCAAGCTGAAGAACACCATCCCAACCGTGAAGCACGAGGGTGGCAGCATCATGTTGTGGGGGTGCTTTGCTGCAGGAGGGACTGGTGCACTTCACAAAATAGATGGCATCATGAGGATGGAAAATTATGTGGATATATTGAAGCAACATCTCAAGACATCAGTCAGAAAGTTGAAGCTTGGTCGCAAATGGGTCTTCCAAATGGACAATGACCGCAAACATACTTCCAAAGTTGTGGAAAAATGGCTTAAGGACAACAAAGTCAAGGTATTGGAGTGGCCATCACAAAGCCCTGACCCCAATCCTATAGAAAATTTGTGTGCAGAACTGAAAAAGCGTGTGCGAGCAAGGAGACCTACAAACCTGACTCAGTTACACATGCTCTGTCAGGAGGAATGGGCCAAAAGTCACCCAACTTATTGTGGGAAGCTTGTGGAAGGCTACCCGAAACGTTTGACCCACGTTAAAACTTCTTATGGCTGCAATCCCGTTAACGGGATGATATGACAACAGCCAGTGAAAGTGCAGGGCGCCAAATTCAAACAACAGAAATCTCATAATTAAAATTCCTCAAATATACATGTATCTTATACTATTTTAAAGGTAATTTTGTTGTTAATCCCACCAAAGTGTCCGATTTCAAATAGGCTTTTCAGTGAAAGCCCCAGAAACGATTATGTTAGGTCACCGCAAAATCACAAACACAGTAATCTTTCCAGCCAAAGACAGGAGTCACAAAAAGCAGAAATAGAGATAAAAAGAATCACTAACCTTTGATGATCTTCATCAGATGACACTCATAGGACTTCATGTTACACAATACATATGTTTTGTTAGATAAAGTTAATATTTATATCCAAAAACCTCAGTTTACATTGGCGCCATGTTCAGAAATGCCTCAAATATCCGGCGAAATTGCAGAGAGCCACGTCAAATAACATAAATACTCATCATAAACTTTGATGAAAGATACATGTTTTACATAGAATTAAAGATACACTTGTTCTTAATGCAACCGCTATGTCTTTCAAGATTTCAAAAAGCTTCACGGCAAAAGCACAATATTCAATAATCTGAGAACAGCGTTCAGCCACAAAAGCAAGCATTATAAAAAGCATTATAAATCTTCACCTACCTTTGCTGATCTTCGTCGGAATGCACTCCCAGGACTCCCACAAGAAATGTTTGTTTTGTTCGGTAATGTCCATCATTTATGTCCAAATAGCTATTTTTGTTAGCGTGTTTGGTAAACAAATCCAAAGTCAGGAAGCGCGTTCACTAAAAGCAGACAAAATGTCAAAAAGTTCCGTAACAGTCAGTAGAAACATGTCAAACGATGTATTGTATCAATCTTTAGAATGTTTTTAACATAAATCTTGAATAACTTTCCAACCGGAGAATTACAGATGTGCGATGGAACAGAGCTCCCTCATGTGAACGCACATGGTCAGAGCATGGTCAGGTCATGGTAGACCTGACTATTTCCTGTCTCCTTCGGCCCCACTTCACAGTAGAGGCATCAGACAAGGTTCTACAGACTGTTGACATCTAGTGGAAGCCGTAGGAAGTGCAAACCCATCCATATCTCACTGTGAATTCAATAGGGTCTTGGTTGAAAATCGACCAGCCTCAGAATTCCCACTTCCTGTTTGGATTTTTTCTCAGTTTGGATTTTTTCTCCCAATTTTTGCCTGCCATATGAGTTCTGTTATACTCACAGACATCATTCAAACAGTTTTAGAAACTTCAGAGTGTTTTCCATCCAATATGAATAATAATATGCATATATTAGCAACTGGGACTGAGGAGCAGGCAGTTTACTATGGGCACCTTTCATCCAAGCTACTCAATACTGCCCCTGCAGCCATAAGAAGTTAAACAATTTAAAGGCAATGCTACCAAATACTAATTGAGTGTATGTAAACTTCTGACCCACTGGGAATGTGATGAAAGAAATAAAAGCTGAAATAAATCATTCTCTATACTATTATTCTGACATTTCACATTCTTAAAATAAAGTGGTGATCCTAACTGACCTAAGACAGGGAATATTTACTAGGATTAAATGTCAGGAATCGTGAAACTGAGTTTAAATGTATTTAAGGTGTAAGGTGTATGTAAACTTCCGACTACAACTGTACATATGAGATGAGTAATGCAAGATATAAATATCATAAGGTGAATGCACCAATTTGTAAGTCGCTCTGGATAAGAGCGTCTGCTAAATGACTTAAATGTAAATGTAAATATAAAAACATTATTAAAGTGACTAGTGTTGCTTTATTAAAGTGGTCTGTAATGTCAAGTATATGTATATAGGCAGCAGCCTCTAATGTGCTAGCAATGGCTATTTACCAGTCTGCTGGCCTTGTTAGAAGCTGTTTTTCAGTCTCTCGGTCCCAGCTTTGATGCACCTGTACTGACCTCACCTTCTGGATGATAGCGGGGTGAGCAGGCAGTGGCTCGGGTGGTTGTTGTCCTTGATTATCTTTTTGGCCTTCCTGTGATATCGGGTGGTGTAGGTGTCCTGGAGGGCAGGTAGTTTGCCCCCGATAATGCGCTGGGCAGACCGCACCACCTTCTGGAGAGCCCTGCGATTGTGGGTGGTGCAGTTGTTGTACCAGGTGGTGATACAGCCCGACAGGATGCTCTCAATTGTGCATCTGTAAAAGTTTGAGGGTTTTAGGTGCCAAGCCAAATTTCATCAGCCTCCTGAGGTTGAAGAGGCGCTGTTGCGTCTTAACCACACTGTCTGTGTGCGTGGACTATTTCAGTTTGTCAGTGATGTGTACGCTGAGGAACTTGAAGCTTTCTACCTTCTCCACTACGGTCCCGTCAATATGTATAGGGGGGTGGCTCCCTCTGCTGTTTCCTGAAGTCCAAGATCTTCTCATTTTTTTGGGGGACTTTGAGTGAGATGTTATTGTCCTAACACTACACTCCCAGAACCCTCACCTCCCTGTAGGCGGTCTCGTCATTGTTGGTAATCAAGCCTACTACTGTTGTGTCATTTGCAAACTTGATGATTGAGTTGGAGGCGTTTTATTTTATTTTTTAATTGTATTTGTTTCCTACCTTAAACACTTGGGGGATTTCCTTTTGTAGTCCGTGATTGTCTTTAGACCCTGCCGCATACGTCTCGTGTCTGATCCGTTGAATTTAGACTCCACTTGGTCTCTATACTGACTGTTTGCTTGCCTCGTGGAGGGAATAACTGCACTGTTTGTATTCTGCCATAATCCCTTGCCATGGTCAAATGCGGTGGTTCGCGCTTTAAGTTTTGTGCGAATGCTGCCATCTATCCTCTAGACCACCTTTACTCCACACACAGAGGCATACAAAGCTCTCCCCCGCCCTCCATTTGGCAAATCTGACCATAATTATATCCTCCTGATTCCTGTTTACAAGCAAAAACTAAAGCAGGAAGTACCAGTGACTCGCTCAATACAGAAGTGGTCAGATGACGCAGATGCTACGCTACAGGACTGTTTAGTAGCACAGACTGGAATATGTTCCGGGATTCATCCAATGGCATTGAGTACATCACCTCAGTCATCGGCTTCTTCAATAAGTTCATCGACGACATCATCCCCACAGTGACCGTATGTACATATCCCAACCGGAAGCCATGGATTACAGGCAACATCTGCATCGAGCTAAAGGCTAGAGCTGCTGCTTTCTTGGAGCGGGACACTAATCCGGACGCTTATAAGAAATCCCGCTATGCCCTCAGACGAGCCATCAAACAAGCAAAGCATCAATACAGGATTAAGATTGAATCCTACTACACTGGCTCTGAGACCTGGCAGTGTTTTGCCAGGACAACAACCTCTCCCACAATGTGAGCAAGACAAAGGAGCTGATCGTGGACTACAGGAAAAGGCGGGCCGAACAGGCCCGCATTAACATTGATGGAGCTGTAGTGGAGCGGGTCGAGAGTTTCAAGTTTCTTGGTGTCCACATCACCAACGAACTATCATGGTCTAAACAAACCAAGACAGTCATGAAGAGGGCACGACAACACCTTTTCCCCCTCAGGAGACCAAAAAGATTTGGCATGGGTCCCCAGATCCTCAAGAAGTTCTACAGCTGCACCATCGAGACCATCCTGACCAGTTGCATCACCGCCTGGTATGGCAACTGCTCGGCATCTGACCGTAAGGCGCTACAGAGGGTAGTGCGTACAGCCCAGTACATCACTGAGGCCAAGCTTCCTGCCATCCAGGACCTATATACTAGGCTGTGTCAGAGGAAAGCCCAAAAGATTGTCAGACTCCAGTCACCCAAGTCAAACTGTTTTCTCTGCTACCGCACTGCAAGCGGTACCGGAGCACCAAGTTTAGGACCAAAAGGCTCCTGAACAGCTTCTACCCCCAAGCCATAAGACTGTTTAACAATTAATCAAATGGCCACCGGACTATTTACATTGACACCCTCCTTTGTTTTGTACACTGCTGCTACTCGCTGTTTATTATCTATGCATAGTCACTTCATGTGGATGGAATGTATATGTTTTAATGAATGATTAGAATATTCCACCCTGAAACCATATAAAGGACAGTGAAATTGATCTGAATCATAAAATGATAATTAATGATGTGTGTAGTGTTAGTCAGTAAAATTATAATAAATGATATGTGTAGTTTTAGTCATGATGTGTGTAGTTTTAGTCAGAATTAGGGTAAAACAATATAACAATATGTCTCTAAAGTGTCTTAAACACAGACTGTCTGAGCAAGATTCGGTGCCGACCTTGGCTAGGGGCCACTGAGAGATTTTGGAAAGGACAGGGAGTGCTTCTCACGGTCCCTAATCTTTGTCGGCTGGGTAGTGGGACAGTGTGCGTAGGATACCTAATGTTTGTGTGTGTAAGTATGTGCGTAAGGAGTCTGTTTGTGTGTGAAAGTATGTGTGTAAGAAGCCAGTATAAAATGAATGGTTTCGTACAACTAACTAGCGCTCTCGTAAATAAACTTTCTGACTATCGTAGCTGGACCTCCATCTGTTTCATTTCAACCAGTATCTTACAAATTCTGGGTCGCAGACTGAGTAGTTAATTGAATTGGGTTTATGAACATTGAGAACATACAGTGGGGAGAACAAGTATTTGATACACTGCCGATTTTGCAGGTTTTCCTACTTACAAAGCATGTAGAGGTCTGTAATCTTTATCATAGGTACACTTCAACTGTGAGAGACGGAATCTGAAACAAAAATCCAGAAAATCACATTGTATGATTTTTAAGTAATTAATTTGCATTTTATTGCATGACATAAGTATTTGATCACCTACCAACCAGTAAGAATTCCGGCTCTCACAGACCTGTTAGTTTTTCTTTAAGAAGCCCTCCTGTTCTCCACTCATTACCTGTATTAACTGCACCTGTTTGAACTCGTTACCTGTATAAAAGACACCTGTCCACACACTCAATCAAACAGACTCCAACCTCTCCACAATGGCCAAGACCAGAGAGCTGTATAAGGACATCAGGGATAAAATTGTAGACATGCAACAGGCTGGGATGGGCTACAGGACAATAGGCAAGCAGCTTGGTGAGAAGGCAACAACTGTTGGCGCAATTATTAGAAAATGGAAGAAGTTCAAGATGACGGTCAATCACCCTCGGTCTGGGGCTCCATGCAAGATCTCACCTCGTGGGGCATCAATGATCATGAGGAAGGTGAGTTATCAGCCCAGAACTACACGGCAGGACCTGGTCAATGACCTGAAGAGAGCTGGGACCACAGTCTCAAAGAAAACCATTAGTAACACACTACACCGTCATGGATTCAAATCCTGCAGCGCACGCAAGGTCCACCTGCTCAAGCCAGCGCATGTCCAGGCCCGTCTGAAGTTTGCCAATGACCATCTGGATGATCCAGAGGAGGAATGGGAGAAGGTCATGTGGTCTGATGAGACAAAAATAGAGCTTTTTGGTCTAAACTCCACTCGCCGTGTTTGGAGGAAGAAGAAGGATGAGTACAACCCCAAGAACACCATCCCAACCGTGAAGCATGGAGGTGGAAACATCATTCTTTGGGGATGCTTTTCTGCAAAGGGTACAGGATGACTGCACCGTATTGAGGGGAGGATGGATGGGGCCATGTATCGCGAGATCTTGGCCAACAACCTCCTTCCCTCAGTAAGAGCATTGAAGATGGGTCGTGGCTGGGTCTTCCAGCATGACAACGACCCGAAACACACAGCCAGGGCAACTAAGGAGTGGCGCCGTAAGAAGCATCTCAAGGTCCTGGAGTGGCCTAGCCAGTCTCCAGACCTGAACCCAATAGAAAATCTTTGGAGGGAGCTGAAAGTTCGTATTGCCCAGCGACAGCCCCGAAACCTGAAGGATCTGGAGAAGATCTGTATGGAGGAGTGGGCCAAAATCCCTGCTGCAGTGTGTGCAAACCTGGTCAAGAACTACAGGAAACGTATGATCTCTGTAATTGCAAACAAAGGTTTCTGTACCAAATATTAAGATCTGCTTTTCTGATGTATCAAATACTTATGTCATGCAATAAAATGCAAATTAATTACTTAAAAATCATACAATGTGATTTTCTGGATTTTTGTTTTAGATTCCGTCTCTCATAGTTGAAGTGTACCCATGATAGAAATTACAGACCTCTACATGCTTTGTAAGTAGGAAAACCTGCAAAATCGGCAGTGTATCAAATACTTGTTCTCCCCACTGTAATTCTCTTAAAAATGTGGTCCTTCGAGAGCCGGATTCTAATACCTGTCCCTGCCTTCCGAAGGTACCACGCCAAAAACCGTGCACGGGCGGGTCATTGACCCGTAAATTGTGATTCAATTATTGAACTCAAATGCAATGTCTTATAATGCAAATTAAAATGGGATGGAATTCAAAGAATTTTGGCACTGAAATCACTCCATTCAAATACTACAATGGCGAAGCGAATTGTTTGATTTCTCAAAGTAATTTACATTTAACAAGAATCCCTAGTATACTTATATAAATATACAACATAAAGAGAGTAACAGATTCTGCAAATATATGATATGCATGCTGTCAAAGAATTTGTTGAGATCTTTAAACTATTTGTCTACGTGCTGACTTCAGTTTCCGTAGTGTAGTGGTTATCACGTTCGCCTCACACGCGAAAGGTCCCCGGTTCGAAACCGGGCGGAAACATTATTTTGTCAAAATAGGACCAGTGACTGAAAATTAACAACGAAGTGTTTGCGAATCCGAATTTTCTGTGACGTATTTTTCTCTGCAGTAAAGATCCCAAAGCTTCGTTGCATGTGCTGATCATGTTATTTGTATGCAGTACTTTAAGCAGTCTCTGGTCTACTCTGAGAGAACAGGCTTCTCTGGCGAATGATGCTTGTTTAATAACGTTAGATCAAAGCTGAGTCAATGTCTGCAATATCACATTATGATAGTATTCTACATAACTGAATATAATAGTATATACTATTACGTTACTGTAAGATAAACACCCCCCACCCATTTTTCTCTCGTGGCCAAAACTTAACCGCGCATGCCACTAGACAAAATACATAGGTAGGTTGCACCATCTGGTGTAAAATTATTCTTATGGCGGCCAAAATTACGTTTGTTTTGTCACACTCGATTCTAACTTGTCCTGTGCGGCCTTTGAGAATCATAGAGGGGAACAGAAAGTACATGGCCCAGAGAGTCTTAGCTTTCGAGAATTGGGTTATAATCGCTCACAGCCAAAACGGTTCATGAAGAAAGTTCATGAAATAGCCTACATTTGCTTCCCACATTGGCTTCTGTTTACCACAGAGAGCGTTTGATTCTATCTGTTCTCCTCTACCTTTTCTGGCTGGCAAAGTATCAGGATATTGTCTTTGGTTTTGAATTTAAAGAACTGAATTTGAAAACTGAATCTGAATATATTTGAGAAGTTGAATCTATGGAACTTTAGTCAACTTGAAATTATAGTTTGTAAACTTGATATACATAAAATGAATGCTATATTATATATTAATATTATATATTAAATGGTATTACATTGAAATTATATTTCCATTTAATTCAGTTTCAAATCATGATATAAAAGTTACATTTATGAATTCAATGATTCAATTACAAATTCAAAAATATTGAACTCAAATTCAATGTCTTATAATAGGAATACAAATGATGGAATTCCAATACAATTTCTGTTGGCACTGAAATCCCTCCATTCAACTACTGCAATGGCGAATTTGCATTTAACAGGAATCCCTAGTATACATACAGTACCAGTCAAAGGTTTGGACACACCTACTCATTCCAGGGTTTGTCTTTATTTTCACTATTTTCTACATTGTAGAATAATAGTGAAGACATCAAAACTATGAAATAACACATATTGGTTTCATCGGACCATAGCATCTTGTTTCTCATGGTCTGAGAGTCTTTAGGTGCCCAAGAACACTAAGGTAACCTGCCTAAATGCTTTGAAAGGCTGGTCATGGCTCACATCCACACCACTATCCCAGAAACCCTAGACCCACCTAGATTTGCATATCGTCCCAGCAGATCCAAAGATGATGCAATCTCTATTACACTCAACAATGCCCTTTCCCAGCTGGACATAAGGAACACCTACAGTTGAAGTCGGAAGTTTACATACACCTTAGCCAAATACATTTAAACTCAGTCTTTCCACGATTCCTGACATTTAATCCTAGTAAAAATTCCCTGTCTTAGGTCAGTTAGGATCACCACTTTATTTTAAGAATGTGAGATGTCAGTATGATAGTAGAGAGAATGATTTATTTCAGCTTTTATTTCTTTCATCACATTCCCAGTGAGTCAGAAGTTTACATACACTCAAATAGTATTTGGTAGCATTGCCTTCAAATTGTTTAACTTTAGTCAAATGTTTCGGGCAGCCTTCCACAAGCTTCCCACAATAAGTTGGGTGAATTTTGGCCCTTTTCTCCTGACAGAGCCTGTGTAACTGAGTCAGGTTTAGTAGGCCTCCTTGCTCGCACACGCTTTTTCAGTTCTGCCCACAAATTTTCTATAGGATTGAGGTCAGGTCTTTGTGATGGCCACTTCAATACCTTGACTTTGTTGTCCTTAAGCCATTTTTCCACAACTTTGGAAGTATGTTTGGGGTCATTGTCTATTTGGAAGACCTATTTGCGACCAAGCTTTAACTTCCTGACTGATGTCTTGAGATGTTGCTTCAATATATCCACATAATTTTCCATCCTCATGATGCCATCTATTTTGTGAAGTGCACCAGTCCCTCCTGCAGCAAATAACACCCACAACATGATGCTGCCACCCCCGTGCTTCACGGTTGGGATAGTGTTCTTCGGCTTGCAAGCCTCCACCTTTTTCCTCCAAACATAACGATGGTCATTATGGCCAAACAGTTATATTTTTGATTCATCAGACGAGAGGACATTTCTCCAAAAAGTACAATCTTTGTCCCCATGTGCAGCTGCAAACCGTAGTCTGGCTTTTTTATGGCGGTTTTGGAGCAGTGGCTTCTTCCTTGCTGAGCGGCCTTTCAGGTTATGTCGATATAGGACTTGTTTTACTGTGGCTATAGATACTTTTGTACCTGTTTCCTCCAGCATCTTCACAAGGTCCTTTGCTGTTGTTCTGGGATTGATTTGCACTTTTCGCACCAAAGCACGTTCATCTCTAGGAGACAGAATGCGTCTCCTTGCTGAGCGGTATGACGGCTGCGTGGTCCCATGGTGTTTATACTTGCGTACTATTGTTTGTACAGATGAACATGGTACCTTCAGACATTTGAAAATTGCTCCCAATGATGAACCAGACTTGTGGAGGTCTACAATTTTTTTTCTGAGGTCTTGGCTGATTTCTTTTGATTTTCCCATGATGTCAAGCAAAGAGGCACTGAGTTTGAAGGTAGGCCTTGTAATACATCCACAGGTACACCTCCAATTGACTCAAATGATGACAATTAGCCTATCAGAAGCTTCTAAAGCCATGACATCATGTTCTGGAATTTTCCAAGCTGTTTAAAGGCACAGTCAACTTAGTGTATGTAAACTTCTGACCCACTGGATTTGTGATATGGTCAATTATAAGTGAAATAATCTGTCTGTAAATAATTGTTGGAAACATTACTTGTGTCATGCATAAATTAGATGTCCTAACCGACTTGCCAAAACTATAATTTGTTAACAAGAGATTTGTGCAGTGGTTGAACAATTAGTTTTAATGACTCCAACCTAAGTGTATGTGAACTTCGACTTCAACTGTATGTGAGAATGCTGTTCATTGACTACAGCTCAGCGTTCAACACCATAGTGCCCTCAAAGCTAATCACTAAGCTAAGGACCCTGGGACTAAACACCTCCCTCTGCAACTGGATCCTGGACTTCCTAACGGTCCGCCCCCGTTAGGGTAGGTAACAACACATCCACCACGCTGATCCTCAACATGGGGGCCCCTCACGGGTGTGTGCTCAGTCCCATCCTGTACTCCCTGTTCACTCATGACTGCATGGCCAGGCACGACTCCAACACCATCATCAAGTTTGCAGATGACACAACAGTGGTAGGCCTGATCACCGACAACGATGAGACAGCCTATAGGGAAGAGGTCAGAGACCTGGCCGTGTGGTGCCAGGACAACAACCTATCCCTCCACGTGATCAAGACAAAGGAGATGATTGTGGACTACAGGAAAAGGAGGACTGAGCATGCCCCCATTCTCATCAACGGGGCTGTAGTGGAGCAGGTTAAGAGCTTCAAGTTCCTTGGTGTCCAGATCACCAACAAACTATCATGGTCATGGTCTAACCAAGACAGTCATGAACAGGGCACGACAAAACCTATGTTGTATTCGGTCACATGTGACAAATACGATTTGATTTGATGAAACCAAGATTGAACTCTTTGGCCTGAATGCCAAGCATCAGGTCTGGAGGAAACCTGGTACCATCTCTACGGTGAAGCATGGTGGTGGCAGCATCATAGTGTGTGAATGTTTTTCAGCGGCAGAGACTGGTAAACTAGTAAACTAGTCAGGATCGACTAGCTCAGTCCCCTCTAGTCAGGATCGAGGGAAAGATGAATTGCCCAATGTACAGAGATCCTTGATGACAACCTGCCCCAGAGCGCTCAGGACCTCAGACTGGGGGTGAAGGTTCATCTTCCAACAGGACAACAACCCTAAGCACACAGCCAAGACAATGCATGAGTGGATCGGGACAAGTCTCGCCTTGTCCTTGAGTGGCCCAGCCAGAGCCCAGACCCAGACCGATTGAACATCTCTGGAGAGACCTGAAAATAACTGTGCAGCGACACTCCCCATCCAACCTGACAGAGCTTGAGAGGATCTGCAGAGAAGAATGGGAGAAACTCTGCAAATACAGGTGTGCCAAGCTTATAGCGTCATACCCAAGAAGACTCAAGACTGTAATCGCTGCCAAAGGTCTGAATACTCATGTAAATATAATATTTCAGTTTTTTTTATTAATTTGCAAACATAAAAAAAAAAAACTGTTTTTGCTTTGTCATTATGGGGTATTGTGTGTGGATTGATGAGG
Source organism: Salvelinus alpinus (assembly GCF_045679555.1). Classification (NCBI taxonomy): domain Eukaryota; kingdom Metazoa; phylum Chordata; class Actinopteri; order Salmoniformes; family Salmonidae; genus Salvelinus; species Salvelinus alpinus. The sequence goes on from NC_092091.1 coordinate 24,090,266, forward strand.
GGACAAAACGATTTAATGCATTGTAGAATAAGGCTGTAATCTAACAAAATGTGGAAAAGGTGAAGGTCTGAATACTTTCCAAATGCACTGTGTAAAGATGATATCTCTATCATTCTCTGTGTTTACCACATATTAGGGGTGCGCAGGTCAGCTGTTTGTTCACCTGCACCCGCCTGCATTTGCTAATAACCCATCCACAACTGTCTGACTATGTGATAAAATGAAAATCTGAGGCCCGCACCAAACCTTAACCAGTAAATAGAGAAAATGCGCTATAGGCTACAGTCAATGAAGGCAGAAAGATTTTTTGACAGGGGGTGTAGGATTCTTTTTTTTGCCTTGTTTTAGATATTTATCTGCTTATCATTTCCAACATTTTGGGAGGCTATTTGTTTGTAAACATGTCTATAATTAGATACATTTAGCTAGCTTCTCTTTTGTCATAAAATGTTGCCCTAGAAGACTAAATAAACCCTTGCTCAACAGAATAATGTAATAGAATGATAGATTGAATGCTTCATATAGTTGACATCAGTAAAGATTTATCTGTCATCTTTCGTGGAGCAAAGACGTTTTGGGACTGGGGCGAAAATACAATAAAACAAAAAAATAAACGAGAAAGATTTTCTGTGCAAAATGTCCAAATTGACATCAGTTTGACCGGGAAGCTGTAGACCAGGGGTGTCAAACATACGGCCCGCGGGCCGGAACCGGCCCCCAAGGAGGTTCGATCAGGCCCGCAGGATAATTTGAAAGTGGAAAAAATGCATAAAAGACATGGAATTAATATTTTTAATTCGCTGCAATTCATGGATTATCCGCTAAGGGGCGCACTCTTTCCATCAGAGTAGAAGACAAGCCGCATCACTGAGACAGACTGAAAACAGCAGACGGTATCAATGCGCCATCTGCTGCTTGTTACGACGTTGTTAATACCTTGGTCTCTACCTCTCCGCTACACCCTCATTAGCCAAAATGTCGTTATCCAAACGGAGAAAAGTAGATAAGGAGTGTAGAATTTTCAAAGAAAAATACAAGTCCAGACTAGACTAACACCTTTAAAATGCTGCCTTAGATACTGTTTGCATTGAAAGAATACAGCTCTGTGAAGATGAATCCTTACTGTGGTGATTTAAAAAATGTGCACTTTAATGTTAGTCAGCAGCTTCAAAACAAAAGTTGTGTGATGGAATTCTACTGTTCATACAACTCCATAAATTTTCAGTATGTATTGTATGTGTATGTATGTTTCATGTATGAAGTTTACAGATTTACAGGACAGGCGAACACTTTCTTCATTACACATTTAAAATCACTCTCCTTAGTTTGTAAGGTGTACGCAGGGATTACATTTAGATTTTATATGCGTATGTGTAAGTGGTTTAAAAATTCCTTTCTTTAAAAGTCTCATTTAATCTTAAAGTGCATTACTATATTTTTCAGTACCAATTAAAGTTTTGTGCCTTTGTACAATCAGTGGGATCAGTTGCAATGCATATTTGTGAATGATAAAAGTAAATTGCACATTTGTCTAAGGAAATATGAGGTATTTCATGAAATGTTTTGTAAAAGGATAGTTCATTAAATTTCAATATTTTCCTAATGTTCTTGTGCTTCTTTACACCAAAACAAAGGAAAGACATGATATTTTGGTTATTTATAGCAGAGTATGGTATAATTTTAATGGTCCGGCCCACTTGACATCTCCCTAGGCCGTATGTGGCCCACGATGCGAAATGAGTTTGACACCCCTGCTGTAGACCCAATGTGTTTCTGATAAGATCTCAGTTTGGCTTTGATGCATATTTTATGTGGTTGAAATTCTATCTGCTTTTATGGTTATTTTTATGATGAAGACAGCACCTCTACATATGGTGTCTAACTGAGCATTGCATTCTCTCAAGATGCAGAAATAAGTCAATCATATTTCTCCACTCCTTATCCCAAGTCCAAATTTAGCCTACATTTGGTGTAGGCCTTTCATTTTACTGCAAGAAATGCTTAATTCTGCAGGAGTTATTATTAAGGCTATGTGAGGTTATAGACCTACAGTCAGTGTTCAGATTTCAGTTTCCATTTAACCCATCTAAACAGTAGGCTACAGTTCCCTTGACATGACATAGGCCAATTTGAAGTCCTGTCTTGTGACTGTCGAATATGTATAGCGCCTCACAATCATGACACGTAACATAGCTGGCACTGCTATCATCCTCTGTTACCACTTCACCAAATATATACTTTTATGGCCCTCCCTTCTCTTTATTTTCAATTCTCCTTCAGCATCTTTTATCTTATTGAATTAAACTTCGACAATTACCTTTTTGCCTACGTGGATTGACATTAACTTTTTCTGCCAGTTCCCATAAGCATGATTTGGCGATTGGCTGTGTAGGCTATTTTGCGCCCATAAGCCCTAAAGCTTAGTTTTATGCATTAATACCAGATAGTCTAAAATAATGAAATTAAAACCTTAATGTAGCATATATAAATTTCACAAGAATTATACGTTCATGGATCATTTTAAGGTATTGTTTCTCTTTATTCAACACGCCCGCCATCCACCCAGCCTTCAGCCACACAATATTTAATGACCCTAAACCCGTCGGTTCCGAGGATATAAGAGTCATCCCGCGCATCACTACCACATATGACTGTGAAAAATATATTTGAACAAAGCCCTCCAACTGTAATAACTAGTGGGAAACTCGTCTATCATCCTTGAGCTCCAAGTGGAATTTACCAGTTGTGAAGTTGTAAATACCAGTTGGATGCATTCGTTAAGAAACTCCTGATTGGCTAATGGCCCAAAAAAGCTGTGTCAACCATCAACTAAAAGTATCAGGCTTGTAAACAAATTATAGTGTTCAAAAACTATATTAATAGATTGCTTAAAAACATGTTTTGTAGCGTAATTTAACTCAAGAAAATGCTGTTATCAAGGTCATTTCCTTAGCAGGTGACGTCAGCGGTCACCATGTGGGAGGGAGAAGTCGGAGTTCAAGGATGATAGAGGAGTTTCACACTAGTAATTATCAGTTGGAGTGCCGTTCAAATTGATTTTTCCCAGTCGTATGCAGTGGTGTAAAGTACTTAAAATATTTTTTGGGGGTATCTTTACTTTACTATTTATATTTTTGACAACTTTTACTTGCACTTTGTACTCGTTAAGCAGGACAGGAAAATTGTCTAATTCACACACTTATCAAGAGAACATCCCTGGTCATCTCTACAGCCTCTGATGTGGCAGACTCACTAAACACATGCTTCGTTTGTGAATTTTGTCTGAGTGTTGAACTGTGCTCCTGGCTTTCCGTAATTTTTTAATATATTTTTTTATATCGTGTTGTCTGGTTTGCTTAATATAATACATTTTAAATTATTTATACTTTTACTTTTGATACTTAAGTACATTTAAAACCAAAAACGTTTACTCAAGTAGTATTTTACTGGGTGACTCACATTTACTTGAATCATTGTCTTTTTAAGGTATCTTTACTTCTACTCAATTATGAAAAGTGGGTACTTTTTCCACCACTGGTCGTATGTGATAAACATAGATAAAGATATCATCTTTATATGTCCCATTATGGTGTCTGTGAGCTCACGGCCAGTGCCATTGAGGCCATCTCTATTTTGAAGTAGTCAAATTCATTTTTCTACTACTTCTATGAGTTGGCAAACAAACTGAAAGGGTGCATACTGCCAGTGTGTGCATACTGCCAGTTAGAGTATGTTATTTGAACAGGTATAAAGCCAAAGTTGATGATTTACCGCCACCTACAGTTATGGAATGTTTGCTTAAGAGTATAATTAATTGGCTTATCCCTCCTGATGACCTGGATGGAATCATGTGATCCTTCCTTCATAGGAAGGCCCATCTAGTTGACTACTTTAAAATGGTGAAAGAGCTATGCCCGACAAGCACGTGAATGTGGCAATAGATGACGGATTTTCACTATGGATGTGCAGTGTAATTTATTAATATAAAAAAATCTTTCACCATTGATTTGTCACTATTTACCGGGATGGATGTTTTGCATATGTGTAATTGTTTATTATGGCCATGAGAATATCGGGTATAGTAAAACGTGAGGATTACCCAGTTGGTTAGAGAGTGTGCTAATAAGGCCATGGTCGTGGGTTAGATCCCTGTACTGGCCAACATGGTTTTATTTTATACAAGAGTATGCTAGTAATTGTCAATCTTTTTTTTTTTAAGTATATTGTCTGGTGTTAAATGGATCATAGGAAATTAACTACTTATTAATATGCGAGGTATTTTGCTTAAAATTGTGATTTCAAAGGACATGTCCTACCTGCTAAGTCTGTGCCATTCAGGACTCCATAGTGTCAGATCTATCATGCCCGAGTTCGTTCAGAGGCTGATCAGTAATCAGAGGATTTAGCAACTGCTTAGATTTAGCAAACTAATGTTAGTAGCTAGTGAAGCTAGACGAATTTGAGGGCACATCTTTTGCTTGCGTAGAACATTGTTGAGTAGGGTAGTAATTTAGCAATCGGGTGATACATATAACGTTAGCTAAGATAGCTAGCCTAACGTTGACGTTACATAGTTAGTAACGTTAGCTGGCTAACTTAGCATAGCAATCCACATCCATGCAATGGCAGGAAACGTGAAAGACAAGGAGGCTTATCAAAGACTGAACTTCCTGTATCAGGTACGTTTTCTTGATTTCTAGTAATCTAGCTATACCTTTGGCTAGATAACTGATATTCTCAGAATGCTTTAATATGACATTGATTTCTTGCAGGCTGCACACTGTGTTTTGTCTCAAACCCCTGAGAATGTGGAGTTAGCACGTTTTTACTGCTTCACTCAGAAGACAATCGCAAAACGTTTGGTACTGAGACAGTGAGTAACATACACTAACAATATCATATAACGTTAAACTCTTGTCAGAAAACATATGGTGTTACATTTGCATCAATAAAGGTTGTAACTTTCATGTCATGTTAAGAATACATGACAGAAATAAGTTTGAAACATGTCTGCTAAAATGATGACAACTAGGGCATGACTATAATGTTATTAATGTCTTTATAGAGACCCCTCAGTGAAAAGAACATTATGTAAGAAGTGCTGCTCTTTGATGGTCCCAGGAGTAACTGCCACAGCCAGACAGAGAAGTAAGTTTATTCATGCAAGACTAAGTCACTTTGTATATGCTACATGGCATATATATATATTATAAGTATCTAGCTAAATAGACAGCCACCTAATCAAAGCCAACATGTTGTTGCAGGCTATTTAATTGTCATTCTAGTCCTTTTCAATACAAACACAGATGAAAACAGATGAGTTGTGGTTGTATCCGTAATGACTACCAACCCGTAGCACTCACGTCTGTAGCCATGAAGTGCTTTGAAAGGCTGGTCATGGCTCACATCAACACCATTATCCCAGAAACCCTAGACCCGCTCCAATTTGCATACAGCCCTAACAGATCCACAGATGATGCAATTTCTATTGCACTCCACACTGCCCTTTCCCACTTGCACAAAAGGAACACCTATGTGAGAATGCTATTCATTGGCTACAGCTCAGCGTTCAACACCATAGTGCCCTCAAAGCTCATCAATAAGCTAAGGACCCTGGGACTAAACACCTCCCTCTGCAACTGGATCCTGGACTTCCTGACTGTCCGTCCCCAGGTGGTAAGGGTAGGTAACAACACATCCGCCACGCAGATCCTCAACACGGGCCCCTCAGGGGTGTGTGCTCAGTCCCCTCCTGTACTCCCTGTTAACTCATGACTGCACGGCAAGGCACGACTCCAACAGCATCATTACGTTTGTCGATGACACAACAGTGGTAGGCCTGATCAACGACGAGACAGCCTATAGGGAGGAGGTCAGAGACCTGGCTGTGTGGCGCAAGGACAACAACCTCTCCCTCAACGTGATCAAGACAAAGGAGATGATTGTGGACTACAGGAAAAGGAGGACCGAGAACGCCCCCATTCTCATCGACGGGGCTGTAGTGGAGCAGGTTGAGAGCTTCAAGTTCCTTGGTGTCCACATCACCAGCAAACTATCATGGTCCAAGCACACCAAGACAGTCGTGAAGAGGGCACGACAAAATCTATTCCCCCTCAGGAGACTGAAAAGATTTGGCATGGATCCTCAAAAGGTTCTACAGCTGCACCATCGAGAGCGTCCTGACTGGTTGCATCACTGCCTGGTATTGGCAACTGCTCAGCCTCCTGGTGTAGAGGGTAGTGCGTACGGCCCAGTATATCACTGGGGTCCAAGCTTCCTGCCATCCAGGACCTCTACACCAGGCGCTGTCAGAGGAAGGCCCTAAAAATTGTCAAAGACTCCAGCCACCCTAGTCATAGACTGTTCTCTCTGCTACCTCATGGTAAGCAGTACCGGAGCGCAAAGTCTAGGTCCAAGAAGCTTCTAAACAGCTTCTACAGCTTCTCCCCCCAAGCCATAAGACTCCTGAAAAGCTAATCGAATGGCTACCCAGACATTTTCATGCACCCCCCCTTTATGCCTCTGCTACTCTATTATCCATGCATAGTCACTTTAATAACTCTACCTACATGTACATATTACCTCGACTAACTGGTGACCGGTACCCCCTGTATATAGTCTCGCTATTGCTATTTTACTGCTGCTCTTTAATTACTTCTTCCTTTTATTTCTTATTCATATCTTTTTAACTGCATTGTTGGTTAGGGGCTTGTAAGTAAGAATTTAAATGTAAGGTCTACCTACACCTGTTGTATTCGGCACATGTGTCTTATAACATTTTATTTGATCTAGCACTTGGAGACATATGTATCATCCTCATGAGATTTTGAAAGTACTGAGTGGAAGTCCAATGTCTTTACATAAGTGACATATTGTATTGTGGAGTAACTCAAGCTTTTTTCTCTCAAGGGACTAAGCACAGAAACCGCATGACTGTGCTGCGATGTCTTCGCTGTGGGCAGTGCAAGAGGTTCCTAAACAATCCGGAGCATCGCCTGTGGGTGGACCAGCCTGAGGCTCAGCTGGAGAACCAATCACAGCCAAGTGATTTTTACCCTGGAATAACTCCACTACATTGCAGTTATGTATCATATTGGGGGGACAACTAAGTACCGTCATGTACACTCTCCTACATATTCATTTGGACAGTGAAGCTAAAACTTTTAATTTTGAGCTGTACTTTGAGATCAAATGTGTTACGAGGTGACAGCACACAATGTCACTTATTTGAGGGTATTTTCATACATATCTGCTTTATCATTTAGAAAGCACTATTTCTCTAGTCCCCCCCCCATTTGAAAGTGTCATAAGTATTTGGACATATTCACTTAGTGTATTAAATGTAGTATTTGGTCCCATTTTCCGAGCATTCAATGGCTACATCAAGCTTGTGACTACAAATGTGTTGGATGCATTTGTAGTTTTTGGTTGTGTTTCAGATTATGTTGTGCCCAATAGAAATGTAAGGTAAATAATGTATTGTCATTTTGATTCTAAATAAGATTTATTATGTTTCTGAACACCTCTACCTTAATGTGGATGCTACCATGATTATGGATAATTGTGAATAATGATGAGCGAGAAAGTTTGAGGCATAAGTATCATACCCCCCCCAAAATGCTAACCTCCCCTGTTATTGGTTATTGTGAGAGGTTAGCATGTTTTGGGGGTATGATCTTTGTTCATCTTTAGCTATGTGGGGAAAGACTGGAGGAATCGGGAGCTTAGGCTGTCATTTCAGACGCAGGTGTATTAAAATTCAGCTTCACATGTAACATTTTCATCTAAAATGTTTTCTGTTTCTTTATGCCACTTTTCATCCATCTCAGAGGGAGGCCATGGTGTTTAACCTTTGTCCTTTCTGTTTTGCAGAACAAGGTCCCTCCACTAAAGATTTGAAGGAGAAAGCAGATGGACCCATATCGCAGATATCCTCCACAGGGCCTTCCTCTCCCCAGCACCAGGTGCCTCCATCCAAGCCCAAAACCTGAGCCCTGTGGTCTCAGTAGCCCATTCACAACTGGACATAGCTGCTTTGTGTGGCATTGACACATTTTCAACTATATCATAAATGTTTGAATATGATTATTATTATTATTTTTTACCAGTGACAACCTGTTACATCAGTGGTATGATGTAACAGGTTGTCATTGTAATGGGAGAGGTTGAGTTAGACTAAACATCAAATGTATTTTTAACCAATCTCAACTTGCTCACAGTGTACAGGAAGTTCAGGAACGACAACCAATGTTAAATGTTTTTTTCATACACATTTATTTTTTATTGATTTATTACTTCTGTAAGAACACAGGCGATATATGAGTTGTAACTTGTACTATCATAAATGTACAGATGCTCTACAGCCCACACCTTTTTTGTCAGTAACTTAAGGAGAGAATTGGCTGTTGAATATAATGCTCAGTGCATAATGAAATATCTTCTCCCAATAGGAACAAAATTGAGTAGTGTGTTCCTAATACACTCATATGTCCTATATTGCCTCAGCTGAGGTGGATGATGTCTTTCTTTCACTTTTTCTTTTTATCTCCGTCCCCCTTTGGCACCTGTACGTGGGTCTTCTGGGAATACAGCAGATTCTTTGCAAAAATCCTGGGAATGTGACCCATGTACAGGAGAAGGGCCAGGGTCATTCCTGAAAAGAGGATATCTGTATTACCAGCTTGATAAGCAATTATGCCTCATTGTTATGCATAAAGCCTGTTTCACACATTACCTTTGGCAATTACATTTTGTCTATTGGTATACTTTTATTAGTGGTTTGTATATAATGAACAATTTCTGATTTGACTTACCAATAATGGGCCCAAGGCAGTAGACCACTGAGTACTCCGTAAAGGAAAACCCAGGACAGTAGAAGGTAAGGCCATAGGCCAGGGAGGGGTTCAGGAAAGCTGAGGTATAACCACTGGCTGACATGCATAGAAAGATGAGTTATCGCAACGGGATGCAGAAATAGATTTTGCTCTGACAAACAAATATAACACAAAGAAAACAGCATATAGGCCTATGCAACTTTAATGATTATCTCTACTGAAATTTCTTTCTATATTTGAGGCACGATGGTTGTCATCGTGGGCTACTTACCTGCATGGGAGAGAAGGGTGAGCACAGCTGCAAAGAAAGGCACCCGAATCAACGCAGAGCGACATCTCAGGCTGAGGTATATCAGATAGAAGATGAATGCACACACACACTCAGAATAGACCCCCTGCACCAGGGAGACACGCAGGGCTGTGCTGCACTCCCTAAATATCAGGTTCTTAATTATGTGCATGTCATTGAGCTCCATTGCCCAGTAGTAGCCAGCTACAATCAGGGCCAGGTGTGCCCCCAGGAACTGAGCAGCGAAAGCCAGCAGAGTGTGCAGTGTAGGGGTCTCCAGCATCAGGAAATTCATCAGAGTCAGGGAGGGGTTTCCAGTGGCTCCAGCACATATCACACCATGGGTCAGCAGCACCACAAACCGTATGGTTAGAGTAACGTCTGATTCCAGTACCCCTGCCCACTCGCCAATCTCTATAATGGTCTGCACCTCCAGCCAGCATGCCACCAGCACAAATGAGGTTGTGAACTCTGCTGCAAAGCTCAAACAAGGCCATTTTCTGAAAAGGACTCTAAAGGCTGCACCAAACGCCACAACAGCAAGAAAGTAACCAAGGGAGACATCAAGCTCAGACATAGTTAGGTTCACAGATGCTAGCTACTATACCTCGCTGGTTCCTCTCACACAGTGTATGACTTGTTGCGCAGTTTGCTGTCTGTGTTTTGTGACAACGTGGAGAAGTGTTTTCTCAACACAGAAACACTGACTTTTCATCCCACACCACCTGCCAAAATACACACTGCCCTTTTCGAGGTCAATTCAGGAAAGTTGCTTTGCCCCAGGGAAAAGGGCAAATGACTTCTGTAACTTACAACAAAGATATAGTTTATTGACACTGAGGGAAATGTCTGTTAAACTTTAATAATGCTTGTGTACTAAGATATCCTTCAAGCCTAGACATTGGGCTTGAGATTGTTCAAAAGTAACTCATATAACATAGAAAGGTGCGTTGATATAGGCCCGTTCTAACTGTTCTGTGTGTGTAGAATGAACCCATGATGTCCGGGCACTCAGCCGAGAATGTGACAGAAACTGACTGGTTCCTCTTGATCCTGGACAGAGTAAAGATTCTATCCTACACACCAGTAACAGAGCTATTGTTCTGTTTTGGAGCCTGTTTCTGGGGGAAGATTGTGGTGGAGAAATCTGAATTAGCCAAGTAATACAGATATTTAAGATGTATCTGCAGAATATATTTACATGATTGAACTGTTGAAACTTATTAGAATGTCTCCTTTTGGACTCTGGTGTTGGCAGCTGCACTTCCTCCCTCATGGGCCTCAGTCACCTTGGGTTCAGAGAGGGGAGAAGTCAGCCTTATCTATGACGTCCCTGTTGCTATACAGAATATCAGCAAGGAGTATGGCAAAGGAGGTCAGAAGGAAACATTGTTTCCATATGTGAACTATGTGTCTTTATTGCATACCCTGTGAAAGGATGGCGTGAGTAATGGGGAACCAATCACTTGTCTCCACAGTGTCTGTGTCAGTCACCTCCAAGGGGGAGACGGTTTCCAACTTGAACTAGGGGAGAGAACAAAGTAACAACAAATGTCCTAAGTTCTTAGTACTGAACAAAACAAGTTATTTGTATTTGGGGCCCAAGGTCTGGCACGGGATGTGTGGGGTTAGTGTTTGGAACCATTGTACGTCATATCTGAAGTTGCACCTATCCTGAGATAGCTTCTGGGTTAAATACTAACTCCACTCTGTGGGCTCTCACTCCACCACCTGCGGGGGTGGGGTGACCAGTCTCCTTGTGGTAACAAGTCTTTTAATAAAAGTAATACATTGAATGATTATTCATTTTGCCTCTCCTCATTATTGATTAAGGGTAGGATTTCCACCACAACACCAAGAAAAAAAAAGTAATATTACCTGGTCTGATCTCTCTGAAGAACATACACTGAACAAAAATATGAATGCAACATGTAAGTAAAGTGTTGGTCCTTGTTTCATGTGCTGAAATAAAAGATTCCAGAAACTTCCCATATGCAATTTCTCTCAAATGTTGTGCAGAAATTTGTTTACATCCCTGTTAGTGAGCATTTCTCCTTTGTCAAGATAATCCATCCACCTGACAGGTGTGGCATATCAAGAAGCTGATTAAACAGCATGATCATTACACAGGTGCACCTTGTGCTGAGGACAATAAAAAGCCATTCTAAAATGTGCAGTTTTGTCACAACACAATGCCACGGATGTCTCAAGTTTTGAGGGAGTGTGAAATTGGCATGCTGAGTGCAGGAATATCCACAAGAGCTGTTACCAGAGAATTTAATGTTTATTTCTCTACCATAAGCCACTTCCAATGTTGTTTTAGAGAGTTTGGCAGTACTTCCAAATCGTCCTTAGACCATGTGAATGATGTCGTGTGGGTGAACGGTTTGCCCCATGGTGGCGGTGGGATTATGGTATGGGCATGCATAAACAACGGACAACGAACAGAATTGCATTTATCGATGGGAGTTTGAATGCACAAAAATACTCTGACGAGATCCTGAGGCCCATTGTGAGGCCCTTTTCTTTCTTTTTTTAAGGTATTTGTGACATATCTGTATTCCCTTGCATGTGAAATCCATAGATTAGGACCTAATTACTATTTCCTCATATGAACTGTAACTCAGTAAAATCATAGAAATTGTTGTATGTTGCATTTTAATATTTTTTCAGTATACCTTACTGTGATTCAGTTTTTCTCCTCTTAGCTATGTGTATTGGCATATAGGTTGACTGATGAATGTACAGTACTTTCTTTTCTTGGAGCACTGAAGCAGCATTCTCACATATGAAATTGTCTTCTTGGCTATTTCTGAAGAATTTTATTTTATTTATTTATATAGGCTTTTAGCTACTTATTCTATTTCTGCCATATTCCAATTTGTTTAGCCTGATCGGATTCGTAATCCTGATTTTATCTAGCTACGTTAACCCTGTATTTACAGGAATAACTACATTGTAATAAGGGCACAGTAACCCTAAGTGTAACCAATGGTTTACTTATTCAGAAACACTTTTTACCCCCTCTTCTTGGAGAACGAAATTGTCCAAAAATACGTGGAATTGTTACTGGTTCAGACCATTCCATCTTTATAAGGGGGGGGTGGACGTTACTATATGAGCCTCGTTGGCGCAGTAGGCAGCGCGTCAGTCTCATAATCTGAAGGTCGTGAGTTCGAGCCTCACACGGGGCAGATTTTTTGCATTTACTAGCAACATTTGAGATCTCAATTTATTTTTGACCAATGAATGCGAAAACAAGTTAATACATAAATAAATATGATATCAATCCGAAGCTACGGCATGGTAGAACTGCTTTTACAACACTAATTCCACGACTGACCACACGGTGGACGCGGTGTTCTGTTTTAGATTAATCTCTGCAGGCTAGAGAAGCATATACAGTATAAATCAATCATTAGGACTATACATTGTGTTATTAGAAGAAAAACAATATGTTATTAGAGCTCCAATTCTGTGGTATTGTTTTAAATGATCGTAAAAGGAATAGCCAACATCTATGAACAAAGAACCCACCGTATAATTTTTCACTTTAGGAACGTTTTTCTGTTAGTCTATCTTGTGTGATGTTTCAAACCGAGAATTTCTAAAACAGTGTAGGCTGGTTTGCGCGGTGTGAGAGAGAGCGAACGAGAGAGCGAGCGCTCAGCTGTATCCAAAGAACAGCGTTTCACTTTCTGAAGCGCATGGATTTTAACTGGAAAGCCCACAGAGAGGGAACGTCGTGCGCTCTATTGAACAGACCCAATATGTGATATTCTAACAGATCGACCCAGTTGATAAGGACTGCGAATTTGTTTTGGGATTGTATACCTTAAATAGCCTATTCGGCTACTTTTACAAACGGCCATTCCACTGCTAGGATACCTTGATAGTATATCTGATTGAAATGGTGCGATGTTCCAAACAATAATCCAACGCGTTGACTTTTGGTTGATTTACCTGACAGTTGTACTATGTGGAGCTTCAGGTGCAGGAGTGCACAGTTGCCATGAGGTTAAAACGGCTTTCCAATTGCGCCAGATCGGTCCGTTGAAATGGGTCCCCGAGGCACCTGGAACAGGTTAGTGCGCACTTGACTTGTAGGTCCTAACACAATTTCGCAGCAGAATGTCCAGGAGCCACTTTGCACTTGTGCGTGCTGTGCACTCGTTTATTTCCCACAGGGAATTGATAAATCACAATCATAAAAATTTAACTGCAGTAGCCTAGGTCTAGAGAAAGATTCAAGCAAACATGCCTAGTAAGTAGTAGTTGATGCTTGTCTTTGTTTAACGACCATCCTAAGAATTGGAAGTAAGTCCCTGTGAAGGGAGGCCATCTCTTGTTTCTTTTCTTTTCTAATACTGAGTTTACAATATGGATGTACTGGCAATAACAGTCACAATCAATAACATTGCAGTTATATATCAGCTTATTATTTGGCAAGCACCAAAAAGCAATCAAACCATTTAAATCAAATCAATATTGTTTCCTTCACAAATGCACCCCAAAAATCTTCTCTCTCTCAATCCCAGTCCTCAATGGACAGGTCAAATGAGCCCCATGGAGCCACAATAACTGAGCTGCATGTTGTGTGTGATCGTCTATTCTACAGTGTATATATACAGTGCATTCGGAAAGTATTCAGACCCCTTGACTTTTTCCACATTTTGTTACATTACAGCCTTATTCTAAAATTGATTAAATAATTCCCCCCCTCATCAATCTACACACAATACCCAATAATGACAAAGCGAAAACAGTTTTTTAGAAATGTGTAAATGTATTTTTAAAAAACAACAGAAATACCAAGACAACACAGGAGTGGCTTCGGGACAAGTCTCTGAATGTCCTTGAGTGGCCCAGCCAGAGCCTGGACTTGAACCTGATCGAACATCTCTGGAGAGACCTGAAAATAGCTGTGCAGCGACGCTCCCCATCCAACCTGACAGTGCTTGAGATGATCTGCAGAGAAGAATGGGAGAAACTCACCAAATACAGGTGTGCCAAGCTTGTAGCATCATACCCAAGAAGACTCGAGGCTGTAATCGCTGCCAAAGGTGCTTCAAAAAAGTACTGAGTAAAGGGTCTGAATACTTATGTAAATGTGATATTTCAGTTTAAAATGTTTAATACATTTGCAAACATTTAAAAAAAATCTGTTTTTGCTTTGTCGTTATGGGGTATTGTGTGTAGATTGCTGAGGATTTATTTTTATTTAATCCATTTTAGTATAAGGCTGTAACGTAACAAAATGTGGAAAAAGTCAAGGGGTCTTTCCGAATGCACTGTAAGTCTGTCACCTGTCATCAGTTACATGATAGATTTGTTTACACAATCCTTTCATGATTGACACATGCAATGACTTAGGCCCAGTTGAGTTTGTAAGTAAGCATGTTGTTAACTCTGGTGCGCATCACTCCCTCTGCATTCTCTCTACACCCTTGGAGATTTTGTATCTGGACTTTGATTCAGCTACGTCCAGCCAGCCGGATAACCAAAGTCTATTTCTGAAGCTCTTTCTCACTCTCATTCCTGGCTCCACTATCCCAGCTTGGTGTATTAGTTTCATATGGGAGATAAAGCAGTATAATCACCCTGGACCTCATCCAAATGAGATTGTAGCAGAGGAAGCTTTGCTAACTCAAAGGGAACTTGAATACAGGGGATATATGAATACAGGGTATATATGAGAACTAGTAGAAGTGTAGAGAAACAATGTCTTTGAACCATTTATTTACTCAACTATTTGAGTAAGAATTATTATTCACATTTGGTCAAAGCTTCCAACACACTTAATTTATGTTTTTCACATTTGAGGTCTGTCATGCTCGGGTTTGCTTTCCTCTTCTTTCCCAGATGGCGAGCTGCAGATCTGCAAGCACTCAGGCCCGTCGTGTTGCACACGCAAGATGGAGGAGAGTTACCAGGCAGCAGTGCGCAGAGAGACTCTCCAGAATATCCGTTCCTACAGCTCTGAGCTCAAGTACCTCATCGTGGGCCACGCCTCTGCCTTCCAGGGTAAGGATAGAGCCAGGATGGAGGGGTAAGGTAGATAGATATGTGGGACAGGAGAATGAGATGATAGGACAGATTCACTGTGTAAAGCCTAGGGACCACTTTGGCCCTCTACGCCCCTCAGTGAGGGGTGAATTCTGAAGTCCATGAACAATGTTTCATGTCATTTGTCAGTGTGACTGCCACTTGGTTTGGTTTTATTACATCTTTTGATTTACTTAAAAATCAGTCTCACCTCATTGAATGGAATGGGCTCTGAACCGACACGCAGCCAAAAGTATTTCGTTCTGATAAAGGCAAAAATGTTACATTATTATGGCTGCAGGTAGCCTAGTGGTTGGAGTGTTGGGCCAGTAACCAAACGGTTGATGGATCGAATCCCTGAGCTGACAAGGTAAAAATCTGTCGTTCTGCCCCTGAACAAGGCAGCTAAACCACTGTTCCCCGGTAAGCCGTCATTGTAAATAAGAATTTGTTCTTAACTGACTTGCCTAGTTAAATAAAAATAACAAGTAAATTACACTCAGTAGTAACACGATATTTGACCATCATATCACATGAGAAAAAACTACGTTATTTTGTTGAGAGAATCCGAGAACCACTTCAGTGGTATTGGATATTGGCTTTGTACTGTTCAATATTGGCTTTTAAAGCAAACATTTAGTCAGGCCTCACATTAAGCAAATAATCTCATAGAGAAAGAGAACTTGACCTCTGCTCTATCTCTTTGTCTCTCTTTCTCGATGTCTGCCTACGCTTCGCTCTCTCTCTCTCGCTCTCTCTCTCTCCCATTTAGAGTAGAGAATTCACAGTATGTCTTGTTTTGAACCAATGAATGAAAGGGAGTGAAAAATGTTTACATTCACTGAGTATCCCTGGAGATGTGTTACCATTTGAAATCAATCTGTCTCTAACGAGGTGTCTTGAATGGGAGTGAAGAATAGTGGGTTTGTCCTGCTCTGCTTTTCACAGGGAGAGTGGCTGGTCCCTGGCTTCTCAGAAAGGGAGGCTTTCTTGGGGTTTTATCCCTGCTGAAAAGAGACAGATGATGTAAGTGAGTGATGTGGACAGTGTCCTCTGAGCAGGCTCGGTCCTGGCCGATATGCCGCCCTAGACAAGACAAAACAAATTGCTGGCCCCCTCCTATCCCTGCAAAGTACAATAGTAGCCTAGGTCAGTGTTGGCCTGCAATGCACTATCCATGTGGTAGCCTACCGTTTGTAAAACAGGCAGTTGCATTGGCTTTATAGGCCTGATAACTGAAAAAAAGACTTAAGACAAAAATAATTGGCTATTCAAGCTCTGAATACCAGCTACCGTGTCTTAAAGTAAATTTAAATACATTTGCCAAAATGATACAATTACACCTGTCTTTTCAAAAATATTTCACCAGGGAGCCTGACTTAACCACAGAGGGTCATTAGCTTCTTGAAAAAAAATACATTGCGCATTGTTTAAAATCACAAGAGTGTAGTAATATGCCTTTTTGGGAAGTCCACAATTTGGTCAGCGCGCTTGACAATATGCCTAGCTGATTCTTGAGTTGAGGCTGTCGGTGAAAAGCATCTAAAATACGTGTGAAGATAATGTGTCTTGAATATAATAAGAAGGGGAGGGGTGGGTGGCGAGGATATAGGCACATCTCTCTCCAGAATACACTCAGCTCTCCAGTATGCGCTCAGCTGTCTCCCGACAATTCTTGCACATGAATTGTTTCATTTGTGTGAATTGTTTGTCCTTTGAGTGTGTATTGTTATCAATTCCCCCATTACATACGGTATGTCACCAGTAGAAAATGTACCGTTAATCCCTGCCATTTGGTTTCATTCATTTCTGTTAATGCATGTATTAATTACAGTCATTTACCGTTCTCATTCTCGGAGTGGAAACATTGTTTGCATAGTTCACAACCTACTACACTTGTGAGAAACAAGTTTTATTTTATTTCATACCATCATTTACAAGTTTTGTAATTTTTTCGATTGTCTTTTGTTTGGAGCCCTTCATGTGAGCAATGAGCATGTGTCTGCCCACTGGGGACAAACTGGTTGAATCGTTTCAACGTCATTTGTCAACGTATTGTGACGTGGAATCTAGGTGGAAAATACATTGGATTTGAAAAAGTTATCAAAGTAAACTGTTGTTTTGAGGGTGAAATTTCAACAACAGGATTATGTCATCATGGTAGCCAAATTTGAACATAGACAAACTTTGTATAAAATATGTTGAATTTGTACCTTTAAAGCAATGTCAGATTTTCAATGTTATATCTACTATCAGAAAATAATTATAGACTGGGCAGCACCTCCTACTGGAGAATTGATCTGTCTACAGCTACCCCTTGGTCTCCCATCCAAGGTTTTTAACTATGATATTTGTCACTGACTATTACCTATGTGTAATCGTGAGAATGATTGTTGAGAGATCTCCACATAAAAATTAAATAGATTCACTGCTGCTATCAAAGTCATTCTGAACGGTAGGTTTAACAGAGCAAATGAAATTTAACCATACTTTATCAATCATCAATGATGCTATGTAGGCCTATTTAGTGTAGCATTTGCAAAGTCATCAACAGCAATTGTTTGAATTCAAACCAGAATTCAACAAAAAAATAAACAATACAATAGGCCTAGGATTTCAAGCTCTGGTTGATTGCAGATTTGATATTTAGTGACATTGAATTGTGTTTGGTTGTCAACACAACCAAATATAGACATTTAAAGTAGATGTATCTTCTGCTTGGATAGTTCCATCTGTGCTAGAGGTCGTCTCGGGTCCAAAAAGTTGAACCCGTTCCAAAATGGACCCTACCCAAATTGTTTTAAGATGGTCATACCATGGATCATTTAGATATTTGAATTTGAGGACTGCTTTATGTATAAAAATAATAATATTTAAATGGAAAAAAGACAAGGAATAAAGTTTTGAAGTGTCTGTCCTATATCTAGGAAATATAAGAAAGCGACCGCACTTGAAGAAACTTTCAAAGTTCTTGAAATTTTCCGCATTGACTGACATTCATGTCTTAAAGTAATGATGGACAGTTGTTTCTCTTTGCTTATTTGAGCTGTTCTTGCCATCATATGGACTTGGTCTTTTACGAAATGTATACCACCCATAACTTGTCACAACACAACTGATTGGCTGAAATGCATTAAGAAGGAAAGAAATTCCACAAATTTACTTTTAACAAGATACACCTGTTAATTTAAATGCATTCCAGGTGACTACCTCATGACGATGGTTGAGAGAATGCCAAGAGTGTGCAAAGCTGTCATCAAGGCAAAGAGTGGTTACTTTGAAGAATATAAACATAACATTTTTGTTGGCTCAAAACTGCCTGAATACTTCCATTCATTTGTATGGGTTACCTTCAGACGAGTCCTGTGACACTTGTGGGGGTCGTAGAGCAAAATGTTTGTAGGCCAAATTGTTCGGACACTACAGACGTTTTTGTGAGAAGACCGCTTTTCGGGATGTCTCCTGGTCTGACAAACAATGCTTTAGCTCTGTCACCTTCCACCACAGATGCGGAAGGCCCAAATAGGCGGATGAAGTGGATTGAGACTTAAACTAGCTTAAACTGAAGGATTTTGATGGGAGTTTTTTTATTATGTTACTTAGATTGACGTACAGGTGCTGGACACTAATAGTTATAAATGAGATTCATGAGTTACATCTGAACCTAATTTTTACATCCCGGACTGAGAGGTAACACCAAATGACCATTCAGCAGCTTTTGTTACCTTAAGGTTTTGGCTTTTCCAGGGCCTATACAAATCTACCTACCTCCACCCCCTGCCCACCAGCAAAGACCACACCTGTACCCAGGCAACTAAGCACTACTTATAGAAACCCTCAGAGGTTAGAGTAGATTGGACAGATTAACTAACACAACCCTGCCAGGCAGTGCAGAAACATGCCCCTGATCTTGCCATTTAGAATCTGCCAAGTTCAAATGTTTATGACCAGGGTGTGTTTGCCCAATGTGGCAGGTGGGGGTGGGTATGGGGGTACAGGCAGGGCATGTGGGGTCAGCACTGCAGAGACCTAGGCTGTCCCCTTCAATCTGTCCATTGAGGAGCCTGTAGCATGGCTTGCAGGATATGGCCAGGACAGGAGACAGGATAGCAGTCTTGGGAGTCAGTAGTCAGTTATAGTGCTTGGTGACCTGTATGCCCTCTTGTCTAGGCTGCTAGTGTGACCCTATCACATCCAATCAAATCAAACTTTATTTGTCACATGCGCCGAATGGGCACTATGGTGTTGAACGCTGAGCTGTAGTCAATGAACAGCATTTTCACATAGGCGTTCCTTTTGTCCAGGTGGAAAAGGGCAGTGTGTGGTGCGATTGGGATTGCGTCATCTGTGGATCTGTTGGGGTGGTATGAGAATTGGAGTGGGTCTAGGGTATCCGGGAGGATGCTGTTGATGTGAGCCATGACCAGCCTTTCAAAGCACTTTACGGCTACCGATGTGAGTGCTACGAGGCGGTAATCATTTGGCAGGTTACCTTCGCTTCCTTGGGCACAGGGACTATGATGGTCTGCTTGAAACATGTAGGTATTACAGACTCTGTCAGGGAGAGGCTGAAAATGTCAGTGAAGACACTTGCCAGTTGGTCCACGCATGCTTTGAGTACATGTCCTGGTAATCCGTCTGGCCCCGCGGCTTTGTGAATGTTGACCTGTTTAAAGGTCTTAATCACATCAGCTACCGAGAGCGTTATCACACAGTCATCCAGAACAGCTGGTGCTCTTGTGCATGCTTAAGTGTTGCTTGGCTCGAAGCGAGCATAAAAGGCATTTAGCTCATCTGGTAGGCTCGTGTCACTGGGCAGCTCGCATCTGGGTTTCCCTTTGTGGTCCGTAATAGTTTTCATGCCATGCCACATCCGACGAGCGTCAGAGCCGGTGTAGTAGGATTCAATCTTAATCCTGTACTGAAGCTTTACTTGTTTGATGGTTTGTCTGAGGGCATAGCGGGATTTCTTATAAGTGTCCGGATTAGTGTCCCACTCCTTGAAAGCGGCAGCTTGAGACTTTAGCTCGATGCGGATTTTGCCTGTAATCCATAGCTTCTGGTTGAGATATGTACATACGGTCACTGTGGGGACTACATCGTCGATGTACTTATTGATGAAATTGATGACTGAGGTGGTATACTCCTCATTGCCATTGGATGAATCCTGGAACATATTCCAGTCTGTGCTAGCAAAACAGTCCTGTAGCGTAGCATCCGCGTCATCTGACCACCTATCCGAATTGACCGAGTCACTGGTACTTCCTGCTTCAGTTTTTGCTTGTAAGCAGGAATCAGGACTATAAAATTATGGTCAGATTTGCCAAATGGAGAGCATGGGGAGAGCGTTGTATGCATCTCTGTGTGTGGAGTAAAAGTGGTCTAGAGTTTTTTTTCCCCCCCTGGTTGCACATGTGACATGCTGGTAAAAATGTGGTAAAACTGATTTTAGTTTGCCTGCATTAAAGTCCCCGGCCACTAGGAGTGCCGCTTCTGGATTAGCATTTTCTGGTTTGCTTATGGCCTTATAGCGTTGGTTGAGTGCGGTGTTAGTGCAGGCATCGGTCTGTGGTGGTAAATAGACGGCTACGAATAATATAGATGAGAACTCTCTTGGTAGATAGTGTGGTCTACAGCTTGTCATAAGGTACTCTACCTCAGGCGAGCAATACCTTGAGACTTCTTTAATATTAGACATCGCGCATCACCTGTTATAGACAATAGACACACCCCCACCCCTCGTCTTACCAGACGTAGCTTCTCTGTTCTGCCGGTGCATGGAAAATCCCACCAGCTCTATATTATCCATGTCGTCGTTCAGCCACGACTTGGTGAAACATAAGATATTACAGTTTTTAATGTCCCGTTGGTAGGATCATCTTAATTGTAGGTCATACATTTTATTTTCAAATGATTGCACAATAGCCAATAGAACGGATGACAGTGGGAGTTTACTTGATCGCCTACGGATTCTCAGACAGCAGCCCGACCTGCGTCCCCTTTTCTTCCGTCTTTTCTTCACGCAAATGACGGGGATTTGGGCCTGTTTCCGGGAAATGAGTATATCCTTCTCGTCGGACTTGTTAAAGGAAAAAGCTTCTTCCAGTATGAGGGGAGTTATCTCTGTTCTGATGTCCAGAAGAGACGGTAGCAGCAACATTATGTACAAAATAAGTTAAAAAACAAGTTACAAACAACGCTAAAAAACGGACAAAATAGCACAGTTGGTTAGGAGCATGTAAAACGTCAGCGTCCTCTTCGGCGAAGAGTGATTGGTTGAAAGAAATTGATAAGAAGAAGATTGTGGCAGCTGTACTGTTAGATTTCAGTGCAGCCTTTGATATTATTGACCATAACCTGTTGAGAAAACTTGTGTTATGGCCTTTCAACCTCTGCCATATCGTGGATTCAAAGCTATCTATCTAAAATAACTCAAAAGGCTTTCTTTAATGGAAGCTTCTCTAATGTCAAACATGTGAAGTGTGGTGTACCGCAGGGCAGCTTTCAAGCCCTCTACTCTTTCCTATTTTTACCAGTGACCTGCCACTGGCATTAACAAAGCATGTGTGTCCATATATGTTGGTGATTCAACCATATACCTATCAGCAACCACAGCTTATGAAGTCACTGAAAGCCATAACACATAGTTGTTGGCAGTTTTGGAATGGGTGGCCAGTAATAAACTGGTCCTGAACATATCTAAAACTAAGAGCATTGTATTTGGTACAAATCATTACCTACATTCTAGAACTCAGCTGAATCTGGTAATGAATGGTGTGGCTGTTGAACAAATTGAAGAGACTAAATTACTTGGTGTTACCTTAGATTGTAAACTGTCATGGTCAAAATATATAGATTCAATGGTTGTAAAGATGAGGAGAGGTCTGTCCGTAATAAAGAGATTCTCAGATTTTTTGACACCACACTCCAAAAGCAGGTTCTGCAGGCTCTAGTTTTATCTTATCTTGATTATTTTCCAGTCATATGGTCAAGTGCTGCAAAGAAATACGAAGTTAAGCTGCAGCTGGCCCAGAACAGAGCGGCACGTCTTGCTCTTCATTGTAATCAGAGGGATAATATTAATAGTATGCATGCCAGTCTCTCTCTGCGTCACTTCTTGTATTTCTAAGAAACATATTTTGGGGGGAAATTCCAAATTGTTTGCATAGTCAACTTACACACAGCACTGACACACACACTTACCCCACCAGACATGCCACTAGGGGTCTTTCCACAGTCCCCAGGTCCAGAACAAATTCAAGGAGACGTACAGTATTATACAGAGCCATGCGTGCATGGAACTCCCTTATATAGTGCAAGTGAACAGCAAACCTGGTTTCAAAAAACAAATAAAGCAACAACTCACGGCACAAAGCCTCGCCCCCATGTGACCTACTTGTTGTGTGTATGTACTGACATGTATGTGTAACTGATAGATACACACACACACTACATGTTCATGTTTTTAAATGTATGTAAATTGTAAAGCATTTTGTCTGTAATGTCTTTTTTAGTATGTGTCGGAACCCAGTAAGACTAACTGTCGCCATTAGCGTCGGCTATTGGGGATCCTAATAAATCAAATCAAATGCCCTTGTGTTTGGGACACCGTTGCTAGGATATGTCCACATAAGGAGAAAGAGGCGGAGAGTCCTGATTCAGTGCCCCTGAATTTGAAAAGAGAGTATCGCACCCCTTCCCATCACCCCTCTGCTCCCACACCCACCCCTCTGTCTGTGGCTCACACAGGTTTAAGATCTCCAGCTTTCGTCCACAAAAACTATATCACATTTACAGTTCTGCCCTTCCCACGTCCCATGCGCTGCGCTGTGTGTGTCTCTGTGTGTGTGTGTGTGTGTGTCTCTCTGTGTGTGTGTGTGTGTGTGTGTGTGTGTGTGTGTGTGTGTGTGTGTGTGTGTGTGTGTGTGTGTGTGTGTGTGTGTGTGTGTGTGTGTGTGTGTGTGTGTGTGTGTGTGTGTGTGTGTGTGTGTGTGTGTGTGTGTGTGCGTGTGTGTGTGTGTGAATGATCAGAGTATGTATGTTCCTGCGTTGGTGTGCCACTCTGTCTCTGTAACTCTATACTTGTAGTTGCAGCGCGGCTTAAACTTCACAATAGGTTCTTGTGGAACTGACTTGCACACATAATTGGAAATTAATTTGTGTGAACCTGAGGTGGTTGAGGACGAGTCCTTTCTGAAATGTGACTACAGTTGTAGGTTGTAGTCTGTCTGTGTAAAGGGCACACAGAGGCTCCCCATGGGAATGGTCTGTGTCCCACACACAGGAATGTCTTAACCAGCCCTCTTGTTGGAAACCAGAATGCAGATAGAGCATGGTCAAAATATTTATCATAGTACATTTCCAATCCTGTTTTTGTGTGTCTGCAAATCAGGTGAAAAACATAACCACAATTTCACAACCTTTAAACTATCATATGTCTGTGATGATCAGTGTATTTTTTTCTTGAATTTAGGATGATGTGAGTAACACCTCTGTTCCTACCTCTGTCTCCAGTTTGCCTCATATCCAGGTGACCCGGTGTCAGAGTATGGGGTGTGGCCGTGAGTCCATGCTGGTCACGCTGGGATAAATTTGGCCCCGCAAGCTGTAGACAGCCTGTTCTGCCTGGTCCCTTTGATCCCACTCAGCTCCAAGGTTACATCAGCCAGCAGTAGACAGATTAGAGTGAGAGGCCCTGCAGAGCAACTCGGCAGTGCCCTTGCTACACCCTGGAACCATGTTCCATAACCTCTATTTCAGTTGTAGGCTGTGTACTCATCCCATTGAACCACATCATTCAAAGTTGGGTTGTTGAGATGTTGGAAATGGAAAAAACAAACAATCAAATTCACAACAAGGTCTGGGTTTTGAATGGCCAGTTGTACAGTACTATAGTACAGTGGTCAGTCAGGTTATGTCTATGAGCTGTACATTGTAAAAGGCCAGGGTTAATTCGTGTCCCTGCTGGTCTTCCTCTGTATGTATGTTTTTATTAGGTTCTCATCTCAGTCCTCAGCCTGCAGCTGCTGTCCACCTCTGCATTTTCCCACAATTTGAGCAAATACCTCCTATCAACCAGGGAAACATTACAGCCCACTAAACCTGGGCTATGCTCATGGACTGTGATCTCTCACAGTGGCTGGCTGTGTGCATGGAGAATTAGCCTAAGCCAGCGGTCACAAACCTTTTCTGAGTCAAGATCACTTTCTGAGTCAATAAGGAAGCCGAGCTCTATTGCTCAGATTTGTTAAAAACATGACTTAAAAAATGTAAGCCTATGCAACATAAACCAATTAAAAACAGTTCTGTAGCAATGAGGTTTGTGCAGTAGGCTATACATCTTAGAAGGGAGTGCAAGTCTCTTT
The DNA here is from genome assembly GCF_045679555.1 of Salvelinus alpinus. NCBI lineage: Eukaryota > Metazoa > Chordata > Actinopteri > Salmoniformes > Salmonidae > Salvelinus > Salvelinus alpinus. The sequence continues at coordinate 24,114,799 of NC_092091.1, forward strand.
AAGTTATTTCTATTGACGGTAGAAAAGGAGTTTTCACTGAACTCTAGCAGTTGTATGTTTTCCAAGATATGATACTCCTTTGTGTTGCTCAATCAGCTGTCTTGTTGTGTGCATCATTAAGAAAGGATGTATTGGCACTGTTCTGTCATTGGAGGCTCAGATGCAGTGGCCCCTGTCCCTGAGATGTAAATACTTGGACATTCACACATTCCTAAAAGCTGTTGACTTCCTCTGACCAGAAGGACCCAGGACCCAGGGTTTCCATTAATAACCTCATCATCACACAGAAATGGCTGTGTGGCTCCCGCTGTGATGATGTGTGTGGATGTTCGTGGGTATATGCAATATGCGTCTTTGTTTGATGCCAATGTGTGACATTGGCATCAACATTTAAAAATGGTTTGAAATGAAAATAAAAAGGATTTGTATGCAGTTCCACATGTGTACTTAGAGGAATATATGGAAATTGGCTGATAACTCCACCTATACAACAACATGGGCCTAGGACTATACATCCTTTATGCAGGTTTCATACAGACATTGGCAAGTCAAATTCAAGGACTTTTTCAAGCACTTCATTGTAATTCATTGACAGCTGATCATTAGGAAACCCTTTTGCAATTATGTTAGCAGAGATGAAAACTGTTGTGGGTTGTGGGTTCGATTACAGGCTCAAAATGGCGAGAAACAAAGAACTTTCTTCTGAAGGCTAATTGAAATAATTTGAGTCAATTGGAGGTGTACCTGTGGATGTATTTCAAGGCTTACCTTCAAACTCAGTGCCTCTTTGCTTGACATCATGGGAAAATCAAAAGAAATCAGCCAAGACCTCAGAAAAAAAATGTATAGACCTCCACAAGTCTGGTTCATCCTTGGGAGCAATTTATAAACGCCTGAAGGTACCACGTTCATCTGTACAAACAATAGTACGCAAGTATAAACACCATGGGACCACACAGCCGTCATACCGCTCAGGAAGGAGATGCGTTCTGTCTCCTAGAGATGAACGTACTTTGGTGCGAAAAGTACAAATCAATCCCAGGACAACAGCAAAGGACCTTGTGAAGATGCTGGAGGAAACAGGTACAAAAATATCTATATCCACAGTAAAACGAGTCCTATATCGACATAACCTGAAAGGCCGCTCCGCAAGGAAGAAGCCACTGCTCCAAAACTGCCATAAAAAAGCCAGATTACGGTTTGCAGCTGCACATGGGGAGAAAGATCTTACTTTTTTGGAGAAATGTTCTCTGGTCTGATGAAGCAAAAATAGAACTGTGTGGCCATAATGACCATTGTTATGTTTGGAGGAAAAAGGGTGATGCTTGCAAGCCGAAGAACACTATCCCAACCGTGAAGCACGGGGGTGGCAGCATCATGTTGTGGGGGTGCTTTGCTGCAGGAGGGACTGGTGCACTTCACAAAATAGATGGCATCATGAGGATGGATAATTGTGTGGATATGTTGAAGCAACATCTCAAGACATCAGTCAGTAATTTAAAGCTTGGTCGCAAATGAGTCTTCCAAATGGACAATGACCCCAAGCATACTTCCAAAGTTGTGGAAAAATGGCTTAAGGACAACAAAGTCAAGGTATTGGAGTGGCCATCACAAAGCCCTGACTTCAATCCTACAAAATATTTGTGGGCAGAACTGAAAAACTGAAAAAGCGTGGGCCTACAAACCTGACTCAGTTACACCAGCTCTGTCAGGAGAAATGGGCCAAAATTCACCCGACTTCTTGTGGGAGGCTACCCGAAATGTTTGACCCAAGTTAAACAATTTAAAGGCAATGCTACCAAATATGAATTGAGTGTTGGTAAACTTCTGACCCACTGGGAATGTGATGAAAGAAATAAAAGCTGAAATAAATCATTCTCTCTACTATCATTCTGACATTTCACATTCTTAAAATAAAGTGGTGATCCAAACTGACCTAAGACAGGGGATTTTTACTAGGATTAAATGTCAGGAATCGTGAACAACTGAGTTTAAATGTATTTGGATAAGCTGTTTGTAAACTTCCGACTTCAACTGTATATTTTGATTTGTTTAGCACTTTTTTTGGTAACTAAATCAAATCAATTCAAATTTTATTGGTCACATACACATGGTTAGCAGAATGCTTGTGTTTCTAGTTCCGACAGTGCAGTAATATCTAACAAGTAATCTAACAATTTCACAACAACTACCTTATACACACAAGTGTAAAGGGATGAATAAGTATATGTACATATAAATATATGGATGAGCGATGGCCGTGCGGCATAGGCAAGATGCAGTAGATGGTATAGAGTTTCAGTATATATACATGAGATGAGTAATGTAGGGTATGTAAACATTATATAAAGTGGCATTGTTTATAGTGACTAGTGATACATTTATAACATCCAATTATTAATTATTAAAGTGGCTAGAGATTTGAGTCTGTATGTTGGCAGAAGCCACTCAATATTTAATAGTCTGATGGCCTTGAGATAGAAGCTGTTTTTCAGTCTCTCGGTTCCAGCTTTGATGCACCTGTACTGACCTCGCCTTCTGGATGATAGCGGGGTGAACAGGCAGTGGCTCGGGTGGTTGTTGTCCTTGATGATCTTTTTGGCCTTCCTGTGACATTGGGTGTGGTAGGTGTCCTGGAGGGCAGGTAGTTTGCCCCCGGTGATGCGTTGTGCAGACCGAACTACCCTTTGGAGAGCCTTACAGTTGTGGGTGGAGCAGTTGCCGTACCAGGCTGTGATACAGCCAGACAGGTTGCTCTCGATTGTGCATCTGTAAAAGTTTGTCAGTGTTTTCGGTGACAAGACAAATTTCTTCGGCCTCCTGAGGTTCAAGAGGCGCTGTTGCACGTTCTTCACAACGCTGTCTGTGTGGGTGGACCATTTCAGTTTGTCCGTGATGTGTACGCCGAGGAACTTAAAACTTTCCATCTCCTCCACTACTGTCATGTCAATGTGGATAGGGGGGTGCTCCCGCTGCTGTTTCCTGAAGTCCACGATCATCTCCTTTGTTTTGTTGACGTTGAGTGTGAGGTTATTTTCCTAACACCACACTCCGAGGGCCCTCACCTCCTCCCTGTAGGCCGTCTCGTCGTTGTTGGTAATCAAGCCTACCACTGTAGTGTCGTCTGCAAACTTGATGATTGAGTTGGAGGCGTGCATGGCCATGCAGTCATGGGTGAACAAGGAGTACAGGAGAGGGCTGAGAACGTACCCGTGTGGGGCCCCAGTGTTGAGGATCAGTGGGGTGGAGATGTTGTTTCCTACCCTCACCACCTGGGGGTGGCCCGTCAGAACGTCCAGGACCCAGTTGCACAGGGCTGGGTTGAGACCCAGGGTATCCAGCTTAACGACCAGTTTGGAGGGTGCTATGGTGTTAAATGCTGAGCTGTATTCGATGAAGAGCATTCTTACATAGGTTTTCCTCTTGTCCAGATGGGATAGGGCAGTGTGCAGTACTACATGATTCCATATGTGTTATTTCATAGTTGTGATGTCTTCACTATTATTCTACAATGTAGAAAATAGTAAAAATAAGAACAACCTTGGAATTAGTTGGTGTGTCCAAACTGTTGACTGGTACTGTATATGATAACACAAACTCATTACCTTGATGCTTTCTCTGTTAAATCTAATGACACCGTAAATCAAGCAGACAACAACAGATGATCAACATCAATTTGCTAGGGATATTAGATCCATCATGGATCCAGACACAACTGTCTTCACTTGCGTAACGAATGAGAACAAAATATTCTGGACATTCCTTACGAATAGCTTTTTTCCAGTACTTGAGCTGTTGTTGCATCAAATGCGCTATCACAACAGCTGTTCATCACTTGACTGTCATTCAGGAAATTCCTTACTGCATCAGATGATGTGTGAAAATATCACAGCTTAATTAAACAGCTCAATACCAAATGCGCAAGTATTATGGATAATTATTGAATAACCACATTAATGACAGTATTGATTTAGTTTTTAAGTATCAAGGTAAGGTGAATCTTTCATTTTGCAATGGCATTATTTTGGGGGGGATTTGTGTGGCAATGAAAACTGTTTCCACCCCGTAGCACAGGGGTGCCGAACTAAATCAGGGCATGGGCCATATTGAAAAAACACAACAAATTCGTTGGCCAGACAAAGCCTATTATGTTTGTTTTTTACTTTTTTGTTGTTGCATACAACTGTGATCAAACTGGCTATTGTTTTATTTGAAAGAATATGCCCCTTCATAATGTCCAGTTACAGTATGTACATAGCAGTGTTATAGTACTCAAGACCACATTTTGAGTGTCTCGGTCATGTCTCGGTGTCGGATACATTTGTACTCGGTCTTGACTAGGTCTTGGACAGTGAGGACTCATAATTTCTTTCTGAGACCAAGACCAGCGGAGTAAAACACGAATAATTATCAGCTTCCAGTAAGTAAGTGCATAAAACCTCTTCACCAGGCCAAACATACACACTCCTTGAAACATTAATACCTGAACAGTCTTTATATCTATTATAGAAATGTTTGCGCAGTGACGAACCTATTGGACCTAGGCCTTCAGTGTGTGACAGGTTCGTGATGCTGAAAGGACAGCAACGGTAATACCAGCACACTCATGTAGGAGCAGTGGCGACCCGTCATTCAGGGCAGGTTTTGACCTACACATTTTTTTCAAAAAAGGAAAGGGTTAACCTTTCCTAATCAACAAAAACCGAAGAGATTAAATCAGAATGTCATTGAAAATAATAGTTACAATTATTATTGTTATTTTATAAATCCTTAGCCCTCTGAAGGTGTAGAAGTCCCTCATTGTTCCCCACTGTGTTCGGGTTAGTAATAATTCGTAGAGTGGCTCCATTTGCCTTCAGCATGCATTTTTTTCTCACCATTCTGAATGTCTAAAGAATCCATATGTTCTTCTGAATTATGAACACAGAAATACTGGACATTTTGAACTCTTATTATGGTGGCAATTTGACCAAATTACAATCATGGTCTTGAATTGGAGTGGCATTTTTCTGACCCCTTGTCCCCCTCTCGGTCTCGGTCTTGACTCTGTCTTGCCCCCCCTCTGGTCTTGTTCTTGACTCAGACTGGATTTGCTCCGGTCTTGGTCTTGAATGGTCTCGCTTTATGTGGTCTCGAACACAACACTGGTAGGATGCTGTACGTAGCATTTTAACATATTAAAACGAAAGAAGAGAGAAATAATGTTTGTCCAGCCTTTGCTGCTGTGCTTGTAGATGTGCATTATATGCTGCGACCCTAATCAACTTTTAAACTCCAAATAACAAAAACGTAGCTAGGCTGTTGTAACATTTAAACGTAAATTATATATATTTTTTGCATTGCAGCGATCACCATTGCGGTTGAACGCAGCATTGCTGTATGGTGCACTCAAAATGTATTGTAGTTGAGTAACCAGCCGAGACTACTGCTCAAATGTTGCTGTAATAGGCTATATGTTTTCCTTTACATTGCTTTTAGTTGCAGGTTTAGCTTTTTGGTTATTTATTCATTGTCAAGCTTTAAAAACCGAAGCCAAACTGCAACATTTTAGTAGCCTAGCTAGGACTGTGGCATGTCTGTACATTTCCCCCCCGATGCGTGCTGTAAACGGGACACACGTAAGAAGCACAAATGACGTTGAATTCACCCATGCAAGCATCAGGCTGTAATTTCATTAAGTAGATGACTCAACTGTTGACTCTTTTATACTCGCTTGTGTGTCCTTTAGTAGTAATTTATACCCACGTGTGAATCCTGTATCGTATAACTTTTTGACAACCAAGATGACATTTTCTGTAGACTAGAGCAATGACCCATTGACACTGAAACTTGGCATGGGCATTTAACCTACAACATGTTTAAACATTTGATCCGGTAGAAGATTTGGTCAGTACCATTAGTGATGATATGATAGGGCACTGGCTGGCTTGTGTGTGGATCGGAGGAGGGGTGCGTGTGTGGCAATGCACAGCATGTTGGCAGTGCTTGCTGTGACTTGTAGTGCAGCGCATGGCGGGTGGTATGGAAGCGGGCCGAAATGAATTGACAACCCAAGTCATTGCGCTGGCCAGATTGAAATGTGTCACGGACCGGAATTTGCCCGCAGGCAGTGGCGATTTTAGCATTTCAATCTTGGTGGGGCAAACAAAAAATATATAAAAAATTATACATGCCAGCAAAGCCACTACACAACACAACACTAAACAATGCACTATGACGGTGACAAACAGTGCCCAAAAACTGTTAGGGCCTACATAAAGCTGTCCCTACAGCAGTCCCAACACCTTACCACTGCTACACCTGGCTATCAGCGGAGCCTTGTCTGGCAGCGAAACAGTTAATTCAGGCTCATTTACTGCCTTTAAAAAAAAACATTGCTGGTATGGCTGACTTGTTTAAAGAAACGTGGTTTCTACTGACAATTGAGATGGACAAACTATGACATAAGGGAACGATGAGCGGATGAGAGGCAATCCGTAATTCCGATTAAGAGCGAGCATGGGCCATTCTTACAGTATTCTCCCTGTACACCAAGTCAGAACTGTAGGATAAATAATGAGGGCAAATAAGCAGACAATGAAAGCTCTTACAATATTCAATGATTAACGTTACATTTCTCTAAAACAGGCTATAGGCTACATGTGCACCACCAAGTCAGAACAGTAGGCGAAATTAAGAGGGGAAAAGGGAACAAATTATTCGCGTGAGGCACATGGGCTACTAACAGCTTACTACACAACATACACTTAGTATTACTTTCTTAGCTACAGTATACATATCTCCCTGGCATATTACATAATTTATGCAGCAGCATACAAGACATTTTTCGACTCACCTTGTGCTATTCTCACTTCCTTCCAAACCACTCATTGTTGAATTTGCGATTTCCAACTTGTTGTGTAATGTTTATGTCTGATGGCCGATGAGCACCGATACGTTTTATCTATAATTTCTCTTCATTATTTCTCTTCATATGACAAGGATTGAAAAGGATTTGCCAGGAGATTGTTGACTTGATTATTGATGATGAGTGCTAGCTAAGATTTTGAAAGTATGATGTTGACATGATCAGTCCAATCAAAGCTACTGTACATATAACGTGATTTGATGTCATTTTATCTGTGGCCAATGACCTTGAGCCTTCTTGGATGGGCACTTCTAATGTAACTCTATGGCAGCACTCAAAGAGCTAGAATTTTCAAGGTCTCCCCTTAGACTTTGCGATGACGTAGTTGCCCCATGAGTGACAGAACACTGAGCCAATCACGGCACAACGCTCCGTATTTTCTGCTGGCTTGCCCCACCACCACAGACAGCACTGATATGGGCTGAAACACATGCATTTTGGAGCTGCCTTACTCAAGAAAACAAAAATGAGACCATGTTTGTATGCAGCTTTATTAACTCAATTATATATATATTTGTTTACATTGTTTGCAAACTGATATGTGACTCGTATTAATGCCAAAATAACATGCAAAAGGGGCAAGCCTATTTTTTTGCTAAATGATGGGTCACCACTGCCAACAGGCCTTGTGTTTTGACACGTGCTATAGCATAAGGAGACACAAAATGTTACTTAGGTACACTACATTTCTGAGATCTCTATACAAAAAAACTGTCCCGACAGCTAGATCTAGGATTCTTAAAGGGTCCATTTCAATGTCTAGTTTAACTGATTCATGCTTAATATATGATTATAACGACAACTTACACTCCCATAAATGCAAGGACAGAAAAGTAATGTTTTATGTCTAACATGATTTTGCACAAATTCGTCTAGACTCCAACTATGAGAAATGGTTAAACATAAGTTTTAAATCAACTCTTGAATGCGATTGAATATAGCTACACTATATATACAAAAGTATGTAGACACCCTTTCAAATTAGTGGATTCGGCTATTTCAGCCACACCCGTTGCTGACAGGTGTATAAAATCGAGCACACAGCCATGCAATCTCCATATAAAACATTGGCAGTAGAATGACCTTACTAAAGAATGACTTTCTACGTGGCACCGTCATAGGATGCCACCTTTCTGTTTGTCAAATTTCTATCCTGCTCGAGCTGTGAAGTGAAACCATCTAGGAGCAACAACGGCTCCTAGGCCACACAAGCTCACAGAACAGGACTGCCGAGTGCTGAAGCACGTAACGCGTAAAAATCGTCTGTCCTCGGTTGCAACACTCACTTCCAAATTCCCAAATGCCTCTGGAAGCAATGCCAGCAAAATAACTGTTTGTCGGGAGCTTCATGAAATGGGTTTCCATGACCGAGCAGCCACATGGAGCCTAAGATCACCATGCGCAATGCCAAGTGTCGGCTGGAGTGGTGTAAAGCTCGCCGCCATTGGACTCTGGAGCAGTGGAAATGCATTCTCTGGAGTGATGAGTCACGCTTTACCATCTGGCAGTCTGATGGACGAATCTGGGTTTGGCGGATGCCAGGACAACGCTACCTGCACGAATGCATAATGCCAACTGTAAAGTTTGGTGGAGGAGGAATAATGGTCTGGGGCTGTTTTTCATGGTTCGGGCTAAGCCCCTTAGTTCCAGTGAAGGGAAATGTTAACGCTACAGCTTACAATTACATTCTAGATGTTTCTGTACTTCCAACTTTGTGGCAACAGTTGAGGGAGGCCCTTTCCTGTTTCAGCGCGACAATGCCCCCGCGCACAAAGCGAGGTCCCTACAGAAATGGTTTTTCGAGATCGGTGTGGATGAACTTGACTGACCTGCACAGAGCCCTGACCTCAACCCCATCGAACACCTTTGGGATGAATTGGAACGCCAACTGCGAGCCGGGCCTAATCGCCCAACATCAGTGCCCGACCTCACTAATGCTCTTGTGGCTGAATGGAAGCAAGTCCCTGCAACATCTAGTGGAAAGCCTTCCCAGAGGAGTGGACGCTGTTATAGCAGCAAAGGGGTGATGTTTGACGTGCAGGTGTCCACATAGTTTTGTATGTGTTTTCCGTGTTATATTTTAATGACATGATTTTTTTTTGCAGATTCTTATCAGTGACTTATCAACACCTGTATCAAATTTTCCAGCGTAGGGAATCCTCACTGGTATCCTAGTATATAGAAAGAGCCATATACAAGTGTGCAGATGCCTAATGTCTGAGTATGCTTCAGTAATGTGTCATTCTTTCAAATGAATATGTGTGTGGGAGGGTAAAAGTCCACCAGTGAATTTTGTTTTCTCTGTGGAGCTTTTGAACATTAAAAACCATTTTGCCTGGTTTCCCATCTGCAATCCAATTGCTCATTACTCAATGGGAAATATCTGGCAACCGCAACATCATAGAAGCTTTCAATGTGGTCATCCCGTTCCCCACAAGCTAACTCCATTAGTGGTAATGTATTGCATTGACAATGTTTGCTGGTAGGCCTACTTCACCTATGTAATTTAATATGTTGAACTTGAGTACTTTAATTACACATTTGTGAATTCTAAGTAGTTGAATGACAGTGATGATGATGTCACCAAACAAACACTCCTTGCAGCTCCACCTGTTCGTCTCCCTCCTCCACCCCCTCATCCCCCTCCCCTTTACTAAACCCCACATCTTGGGAAGACGGATTAGGGGTTAGGGGTTTGGGAGAGAGAGAGAGCAGAGACAGATTGTCCTAGAGGACATTGGTCATGAATTACCAAGACCTTATGTCATGCTGTCTTTATAAATGCATTACACACTTATGACCCATGGTTCAAGTAAGGTGTTACAGAGCATTATTACAGACACCTATTACTCAGCATGGGGTCCAGGAATAGTACCAGGGTTTCTCAATTTAAAGGAAAATTCTTCCTCAAAATTATCTTTTGATATTTGTTTCATTAGACCATTGTTGACATAGTCCCACAAATGATTTGCTTGTCAGCAATCAAGTTTTCAAGATGTGTGACATTCAAAATACAGAAATCATCCCGTATGATGTATTTAGTCAACAATGGACTAATTAAACAAATACCAAATATTGTTTTTGAGTGGAGTTTTCCTTTAATCCTGACAGATTCTCCAGCCAGGGAATGCCCAGTCAATCAGTTCACCAGGGCCTAGGTTCTTTCTAAACTGTAGATGAATAAAGGTGAAATAAAAACAAAATAAAAAAAAGTGTTTGCCTAAGCACAGAAATCCACCATCATCTCCTTATTCAGACTTTATAATGATTAATTTGAATGATGTTAATTTTGTTAATTGTGAAATTCTCTCATTTGGGTCTGTTTCAAATGAAAGCTGCAAAGTCTATTATAGACTGCTGTGATTCAAGGCGTGGACTAGGCTTCTGCTGAGTCGCCTACAGTAAGGTTGTTTTAGAGCGACCAAGTGCTTTTATGATATCCTAACTTCATATACACTGAGTGTACAAAACATTAAGAGTACTTTCCTAATATTGAGTTGCACCCCGACCCACACACCTTTTGCCCTCAGAACAGCCTCAATTTGTCGGGCATGGGCTCTACAAGTTGTCAAAAGCATTCCCCAGCGATGCTGGCCCATGTTGACTCCAATGCTTACCACAGTTGGGTGGATGTCCTTTGGGTGGTGGACCAGTCTTGATACTCACGGGAAATTGTTGAGCGTGAAAAACACAACCACTGTGATTATTATTTGAGCCTGCTGGTCATCTATGAACGTTTGAACATATTGAAGAACGATCTAGCCTTGATGGCCATGTACTCTTATTATCTCCACCGGCATAGCCAGAAGAGAACTGGCCACCCTTCAGAGCCTGGTTCCTCTCTAGGTTTCTTCCTAGGTTCCTAACTTTATAGGGAGTTTTTCCTAGCCACCGTGCTTCTACATCTGCATTGCTTGCTCTTTGGGGTTTTATGCCTGGTTTCTGTATAAGCACTTTGTGACATCTACTATCATAACCTGTTCAAAGGAACGTAAATCTTTTGTCTTGACCATTACCCCTCTGAATGGCACAGATACACAATCCATGTCTCAATTGTCTCAAGGCTTAAAAGTCCTTCTTTAACCTGTCTCCTCCCTTTCATCTACACTGAATGAAGTGGATTAAACAAGTGACATCAATAAGGGATCATCATCTGGTCAGTCTATGTCATGGAATATTTTGTTCTTAATGTTTTGTATATTCAGTATGTTTCTCCATGATGTATATAAACAAAATATATATGCGTAGGCTATCCATTTTTATGTTTGAGCACTATGAATAGGCCTAGCCTATGTACTGATGGCAGTATTAGCTAATGCTCCAGTTAACATGTCTCAGTCTCTGTATTGATGGGGGGACTTTCACCCAGTGAAAGCTATACTAGGCAGTATACTGTACTGTATATCTAACCCATCATAGGCTTTAATGTCTGTCTTCCATGCCGGCGATGGCCAGTAGCAGCTATCAGCCAAATGGAAGTGCATGACACAGACAGGTTCCCAGCCAAGGCTGAGTGATTGGTCTGCTTTAATTGGAACCACTAAGTGTCTGGTCACCTGTCCATTTCCTTAATCACTAAGCAATGACAAGATGTCTGGTTTATGGGTCGGTATGTAGGGGGCTAGAAGTTCTCATTCACCTCTCAGTGTGTAGATAGTCCCTCTATATACTGTATCTGCCAAACACACACACACACACACACACACACACACACACACACACACACACACACACACACACACACACACACACACACACACACACACACACACACACACACACACACACACACACACACACACACACACACACACACACACACACACACACACACACACACATTAACTTCTCATTCTCTGTGAGCACTGACACACTGACACACAGCACACCGAACACATATCATCCAACACACAGAATGTCTTCCCTACAATTACTCGCTGAAAGCAATAAGACAGGAACAATAGCATGCATCTCAAACACAGCAGCTGTGATGAGTAATATTACACCTTTGGGACATTAGCGAGAACTCTGGGTGACTGTGTGTGTGTGTGTGTGTGTGTGTGTGTGTGTGTGTGTGTGTGTGTGTGTGTGTGTGTGTGTGTGTGTGTGTGTGTGTGTGTGTGTGTGTGTGTGTGTGTGTGTATGTGTGTGTGTATATACTACTGTAGCAGTTTCCCAGTTGCTGTCTCTCTTCCATCTGTCAGAATGCCATCAGACTGACATCCCAACTGGACTCAGAACCCCCCACCCCTCTACAATCATATTATACACACACACACACACACACACACACACACACACACACACACACACACACACACACACACACACACACACACACACACACACACACACACACACACACGCACACACACACACACACACGAGCATACCTTTCACAGGTACATGCACACAATAAGAAAAGCTTAATTTTTTTATCCCTTTCATAACATAAAAGACTAGAACATTTATTTTTACAATGTGTTTTCATCATCCCTTCTGTCTCTCGTTTTCTCTCTCTCTCTGTTTGTACAGATGCGTTCCAGTCTCTGCTATCCTTCACTCTGAACCTGACCACTGGTATGTTTGACAGTGCCTATGAGCCCCTCTCCCAGGACGCTCGCCCCCTGGTGGCAGACCTCTTCTCCGACCTCTCTCTCTTCCTGGGAGGAGACGGCAACACCTCCATGGAGCGCTCTGTGCACCGCTTCTACGACAACCTCTTCCCGCTGGTTTACCGGCGTCTGGTCAACCCTGGGCTGGCCTCGGCCCCACCCTCCTCTGAGCACAGCGAGTGTCTGCGCATGACACGCCAGGATGTCAACCCATTTGGGTCTCACCCCCGTGTCCTGGCCAAGGGGCTGACCCGGGCTCTGAGCGCAGGACGGGCACTGAGCCAGGCGCTGGTGATAGGGGCAGAGGTGCTGAACGCTACAGAGTGGGCGGGGCTGGCCAGGGAGTGTGGGCGGGCTCTGGTGAGGATGCAGTACTGCCCCCACTGCAGGGGCCTGACCCTGATCCGGCCGTGTGGAGGACTGTGTCTGAACGTGATGCGGGGCTGCTTGGTAGGGCTCTCTGAGCTGGACGGGCCCTGGAGGCGCTACGTGGCCCTGCTGCAGGAACTGACAGGGGCCCTGGCTGGAGGCCACGACCTGGAGCTGGCTCTGCAGGGCATCAGGAACCACGTCAATGACGCTATCCTGCACGCACAGCTGCACGGGCCACGCATCAGCGCTATCGTGAGTCAGTGCCTCACCCACCTCTCATACTTCACCTGTCATAGGACTGTACTAATATGACACACCTCTTAAGGCCCATGATGACACCACTTGGGCACATCACCATCCCTCACACCATTCATTTACATCACAGGACACATGCAACAAAAACTATCTTGGTAGGTCTCATCTGTCATATAAAACCTGTTCTTTTAGGTCTTTGGGTTCTCTATTAATGACACCCACAAAAGAACCCTCAAGACTCTTCTGTGCAGCTCTGTGGTTGGCTTCTGTGGCTGAGTGGCTGCCTGGCTGGGGGGCATGAGGCTGGCATGGACCTTCTCTCTTGGCTTTGGACTCAAGGGGCTGGAAGTTGGGAGGCTGGCAGTTTTCTTGGTACTTGTAAAGCAGTGGACAAGAGAAGAGAGGAGGGAGAATTTGCTAAATTCCACCAAAGCTGAATGTATCCCAGTGGGCAAAGCAAACAATACACTTTTTTACTTAGAATGACAGATAGGATATTATCTCTTTGCTCACACAAAAGAGAACCTGTGGTGTAGAAAGACATAGATACATATCTGATTCTAGCTGTTTTTCCTGAGAGATTTAGTTTAACAGACTTGAATATTAAGTTCTAGCTCCGATGATAGGTAGGATTATGGTAATGATGACAACTGTGGGCCTGATTAGATTGTGGTTATGAATATGATTATAGTTGACTTTATGATAATGAGACATGAAAGATTACACTATATAACACATACCTGTTTATGTTGTACAGAGATGTTAGGGGACAGGAGTGGGGGTCTGTGAGGGCCAGAGGGGTTAGGGGGACAGGAGTGGGGGTCTGTGGGGGCCAGAGATTTTAGGGGGACAGGAGTGGGGGTCTGTGGGTGCCAGCATCCCTCCCCTTCTCCTCAGCACCCCTCTCTGTTACTGACATTGTCATTTTAGTAGTGCATTTACAGTCTGCCTGCCACCCCCAGGATCAAGTGTTGCTCATTCGCTGGTTCAACATGGCTAGGATGGCTGGGTCCCAGGTTACCCCCAGGGCTGGCATTTGAGGTCTGGACCCAGAGATGGGAAGGGAAGGAGTAGGCAACAACGACTCATTCGGTCATATGACTCATTCAGTCACCTTCACAAACCTCTTCCTTTTCAACTCCTCTTCCTCCTCCTCTTCCTCCTCCTCCTGCTCCTCTTCAACTGTTTTCCATTTCCACACAGAGGCATATGTGCAGGTGTGTTTACAAGTGTTTATAATTGATGGGGATTATCTTTCTAGATGTCCTGCTGCATGTCTTTCCTGTGGAGATAAACCTCCTCCTACAGTAAGATGGAAGACAGCCGAGTACCTTATTATCTTATGCATGATGAAAGTACCAGACTACCAGATTGAAGAGATGTGGGCCTAGCTCTCTCTTTTCCTCTCTCCTCTCCTTGTCTTCCTCCTGTGACATGGTTTGTTGGACCAGGTTTCCAGTTGGCATGGGGAGAATTGCCTCCTCAGCACATCCGTACAAACAATCCATTAGCCTATCTAGTTAAGTGTATCTAGGTGCCTGACGCAGCAGGAGCCGCAGCAGGCCAGAGCAGACACCCCCCCCCCCCTCACCACAGCCTGCCAATCACTCCCTCTCTGACAAATTGCAACAAGGTGGAGAGGAGAGTAGGTGTCCAAAACACTTAGCAAGGAGAGATACTGGAATGACGATAGACTTCAGAAAAGCCCACCTAACACAGATAGTGACGAACATTCTTTCACATTTCAGCAATATTTTAAACTCTTGCACCAGGTATTACTGTAGCGTTGCAATTACTATTGTAATTAAGAATCTCAGAATCATAATGAATACATCCAGTTGATTTAAGTGAAAATGCTCTGCAACGCTTGCATTAGCTAATTATTAGTGAGTTATAAAGGATTTATCAATCCTTAGAATCCATACTGAAAGCTTTGGAGGAGCTAAGCCAGAGTTTGGCTGGGGCACGGGGGTGGCAGGGGCTCTAAAGAGATCTTGATTGACGGGACGCAGAGGCGCTTTGGTGATGTCACTCAAGCTCCGGCAGTCTTTTGATGAGTTAGAGTTCACTTTATTAGCATGAGCATACTCTTTGTCCCGCAGAATTGTGGGTTTTAAACTGTGTGTTTGTGTTCTGGTCTGGCATTGAGTTGTTTTGAGGCTTCCTAAAGGATCTGCCAGCTATTCAGTGGGTTGCCTCTGGTCCTGTCCAGCCGTCTAGAGCCCCAGTGAATCCCCCTCAGAGAGTGTCTGTAGGCGGACCCCAGCCTGCCCTCCAGAATGCAAATCCAACTCTGGACAAAGACTCCTCATGCTGACTGGACAACCCTGTCCCACAATGCTTTGAAACTCAGGGCCTGGGACAGAGTGATGAGAACATTTCTGTGGCTAATCTCTGGACAAATAAACTTCTATAGGAACACACACACACCAAGGAGGCTGGTGGGAGGAGCTATAGAAGGACAGGCTCATTGTAATGACTGGAATGGAATGAATAGAACGGAGTCAAATATGTGGTTTACATATGTTTGATGTGTTTGATGCCGTTCCATTTTTTCCATTCCAGCCATTACAATGAGCCTCACGCACACGCACACGCACACGCACACACACACACACACACACACACACACACACACACACACACACACACACACACACACACACACACACACACACGCACACGCACACGCACACACACACACACACTTGAGTACATCTTCCCTCCAGCTTTCCGACAATAGTTGCAATTAGGGGTGACAGTGACAAGCAGATTCCCTTGGTCTTTGGCTTCCCTCTTATAAAAAGAGGATATTTCCCAGATGAATACAAACACATTCTCACAAGTGATACACATGAATACACACACATACCCTTAATGTCAGTGAGCTGGATTGCTGTCTAATCTCTGGGGAAGGCAGTGTGTGTCTCTGTTGGTCTCAGTGGTTTTGTCCCAGCTTTATGTGGGCCTGCTGCCTAACTCAGTTTAGGCAGAGCTTTCTGAAAACGTCCATATTTCACTGTTTCACAGCACCCTACTTACTGTCCAGGGGCCAAATGAGCTAATTCCATTAGAGGGCCTTTAAAGCCTGTCCACAGCTGTGTGGGTGGGAGTGGTAAATGGGATCCATGTCACATCGGCCTATAACTCACTCCCAGCTACTCTACACAGAAGGCTGGATATGAGAGAGAGAGAGAGAGAGAGAGAGGGGGAGGGAGAGTGAGAATACACCATCTCAGCTTTTCGTTTTGGGCAGGCCACCGGTTGCTGACGTTTTTAACGTCAGCTCATACTCTTCCCCTCTCTCTCTCTCTCTCTCTCTCTCTCTCTCTCTCTCTCTCTCTCTCTCTCTCCCTCTCCCTCTCCCTCTCCCTCTCCCTCTCCCTCTCTCCATTGCCCCCGCCAGCATCCGGACAATAAGTCATAAGAGGGAAGGAAAGAGAAATGCAACACCATAGCAGCATCTGCATTTCCACTGGCCCCTGGTGATATCAGTAGCGACTGGATCATTCTTCTCTGTGCAGTATCATAGTTCTGTGTTCGTTCTGGTTTTAGGCAAGAATAATCTCCATTGTGTCACTGATGATTTCCACAGCATGAGCCCTGCACATCTGCAAAAGCTTCTTATCATTGTGTTCTCACACACTGTAGAGTGACTCTGTTAGGGATGTAATGGGTGCCCTCTTTTTTCACACACTATCTAATTTCCTTCTCTACCCACCCTTCACCCCCCCCCCCCTCTCTCTCCACCCCTCTCTCCTATCCCTCTTTCTTAGGTTGATAAAGTATGTGGGCCTCTCACAGACACTCCGTCAGTGACAAGCATACGTTCCACCCTGAAGGTCATGACCTCTGTGAGTACCTCCCCGACCTCGATAGTGATGACGTCCTCCCCAGCTGAGGTCACACTGGGCCACTTGTCGCATACCAGGAGGTGAGAGAGATAGGCGGCCATAGTGTCTGGTCAGCTGCCTTAGAGTGGTTGGTGTTGTAGCTGGTTGGCATGCTGTGTTCCACTCTGTCCCCCAACATGTATTTGCGCATTGCAGTATGAGTTACTTATAAGCACACTTTGCCACATATATTTTTTGTCAAACATGCTTTCTTTTTCATTATGTTTTTTTACATTTTGAAGTTCTGTCTTCCCTCTCCTTTGCATTGACTTGTGTTTGCTTTGCATTGGATCCCTGCTATTCCTACACCATCTCTCTCATCCTCTCTCCTCCTCTCCCTGACCATGATCACATTCTCCCAGGTCCTTTCCTCTGAAACCATCCAAGAATAATAAGCCTAGAAGTCTGAAAAAGATCTCTAGGTAAGCATGAAGCCCAGCATCTCCCCCTCGCTCGTTAATGTGGCCATCTGACATGGAGTACAGGGGTTGACCACCAGCGACACATTATGTCACCTTAATAAATATACTGTACATACAGTGCCTTCAGAAAGTATTCTCACCCCTTGACTTTTTCCACATTTTGTTGTTACAGCCTGAATTTAAAACGGATTCAATTGACATTTTGTGTCACTGATCTACACACAATACCCCATAATGTCAAAGTGGAATCATCTTTTTAGAAATTTGTACAAATTAAAAATGAAAAGCTGAAATGTCAATCACTATTCAACCCTTTTGTTATGGTAAGCCTAAATAAGTTCAGGAGTAAAAATGTGCTTAACAAGTTACATAATAAGTTGCATGCACTCACTCTGTGTGCAATAATAGTGTTTAACATTATTTTTTCATGACTACCTCATCTCTGTACCCCACACATACAATTATCTGTAAGCTCCCTCAATCGAGCAGTGAATTTCAAGCACAGATTCAACCACAAAGACAAATGACGTTTTCCAGTGGTTCGCAAAGGGCACCTATTGGTAGATGGGTATAAAAACAACAGACATTGAATATCCCTTTGAGCATGGTGCAGATGTTAATTACACTTTGGATGGTGTATCAATACCCCCAGTCACTACAAAGATATAGGCACCCTTCCTACAGTGCATTTGGAAAGTATTCAGACCCCTTGACTTTTTCCACATTCTGTTACGTTACAGCCTTATTCTAAAATTGATTAAATTGTTTTTTTCTACACACAATATCCCATAATGACAAGGCAAAAATAGTTAAAAAATACCTTTTTGCATATTTATTACAAATACAAAATGGAAATATCACATTTACGTAAGTATTCAGACCCTTTATTCAGTACTTTGTTGAAGCACCTTTGGCAGCGATTACATCCTTGAGTCTTCTTGGGTACAATTCTTCTCTGCAGATCCTCTCAAGCTCTGTCAGGTTGGATGGGGAGCATCGCTGCACAGCTATTTTCAGGTCTCTCCAGAGATGTTCGATCGGGTTCAAGTCCGGGCTCTGGCTGAGCCACTCAAGGACATTCAGAGACTTGTCCCGAAGCCACTCCTGCTTTGTCTTGGCTGTGTGCTTAGGCTCGTTGTCCTGTTGGAAAGTGAACCTTCGCCACAGTCTGAGGTGCTGAGTGCTCTCGAGCAGGTTTTCATCAAGGATCTCTCTGTGGGCCTCCTGGGTGGTGCAGTGGTCTAGGGCACTGCATCGCAGTGCTAGCTGTGCCACAAGAGATTCTGGGTTCGAGCCCAGGCTCTGTCGCAGCCGGCCGCGACCGGGAGGCCCATGGGGCGGCGCACAATTGGCCCAGTGTTGTCCGGGTTAGGGAGGGTTTGGCCGGCAGGGATATCCTTGTCTCATCGCGCACTCCTGTGGCGGGCCGGGCGCAGTGGACGCTGACCAGGTCGCACGGTGTTTCCTCCGACACATTGGTGTGGCTGGCTTCCAGGTTGGATGTGCATTGTGTCAAGAAGCAGTGCGGCTTGGTTGGGTTGTGTTTCGGAGGATGCATGGCTCTTGACCTTCGCCTCTCCCGAGTCTGTACAGGAGTTGCAGCGATGAGACAAGACTGTAACTACTACCAATTGGGGAGAAAAAAAAGGATCTCTCTGTACTGTTCTGTTCATCTTTCCCTTGATCCTGACTAGTCTCCCATCCTTTCCCACTGAAAAACGACCCCACAGCATGATGCTATGGTGGTAGCATCATGCTGTGGGGATGTTTTTCAGTGGCAAGGCCAAAGAGTTGGCCTTGAGTTGGTTTCACCAGACCATAGAATCTTGTTTCTCATGGTCTGTGAATCCTTTAGGTGCCTTTTGACAAACTCCAAGCGGGCTGTCATGTGCCTTTTTACTGAGTGGCGTCCGTCTGGCCACTCTACCATAAAGGCTTGATTGGTGGAGTGCTGCAGCAATGGTTGTCCTTCTGGTAGGTTCTTCCATCTTCACAGAGGAACTCTATAGCTCTGTCAGAGTGACCATCAGGTTCATGGTCACCTCCCTGACCAAGGCCCTTCTCCCCCGATTGCTCAGTTTGACCGGGCAACCAGCTCTAGGAAGAGTCTTGGTGGTTCCAAACTTCTTCCATTTAAGAGTGATGGATGCCACTGTGTTCTTGGGGACCTTCAATGATGCAGATTTGTTTTGGTATCCTTCCCCAGATCTGTGCCTCGACACACACCTGTCTCGGAGCTCTACGGATAATTCCTTCGGCCTCATGGCTTGGTTTTTGCTCTGACACGCACTGTCAGCTGTGGGACCTTATATAGACAAATAATGTCTAATCAATTGATTTTACCATAGGTGGACTCCAATCAAGTTGTTGAAACATCTCGAGGATGATCAATGGAAACAGGATGCACCTGAGCTGAATTATACAAGTCTCATAGCAAAGGGTCTGAATACTTATGTAAATAAGGTATTTCTTTTTTGGGGGGGTTTATAATTTGCAAAAATGTCTAAAAACCAGTTTTCGCTTCGTTATTATGGGGTATTGTGTGTAGATTGCAGCACTCCACCAATCGGGCTTTTATGGTAGAGTGACCAGACAGAAGCCACTCCTTAGTAAAAGGCACTTGACAGCCCGCTTGGAGTTTTCCAAAAGTCACCTAAAGGACTCTCAAACCATGAGAAACAAGATTCTCTGGATTGATGAAACCAAGATTGAACTCTTTGACCTAAATGCCAAGCGTCACGACTGGAGGAAACCTGGCATCATTCCTACAGTGAACTATGGTGGTGGCAGCATCATGCTGTGGCGTCACTCCCCCCTCCAACCTGACAGAGCTTGAGAGCATCTGCAGAGAAGAATGGGATAAACTCCCCAAATACAGGTGTGCCAAGCTTGTAGCTTCATAGCCAAGAAGACTCGAGGCTGTAATCGCTGCCAAAGGTGCTTCAACAAAGTACTGAGCAAAGAGTCTGAATTTGTATGTAAATATGATATTTCAGTTGTTTTTTATTATAAATGTGCAAAATAATCTAAAAACGTGTTTTTGCTTTGTCATTATGGGGTATTGTGTGTAGTTTGAGGGGGGGGGGGATTATTGAATCAATTATAGAATAAGGCTGTAACTGAGGATGTATCAACAACATTGTAGTTACTCCACAATACTAACATAAATGACAGACTGAAAAGAAGGAAGCCTATACAGAATAAAAATATGTTGAAACATGCATCCTGTTTGCATTAAAGTAAAGTAATACTGCAAAAAAAAATTGCAAATAAATTAACTTTTTGTTCTGAACATAAAGCGTTATATTTGTGGCAAATCCAACACATCGCTGGGACCACTTAAAGCATGGTGATGGCTGCATCATGTTATGGGTATGCTTGTCATCGGCAAGGACAATGATGTTTTTTAGGATAAAAATAAACGGAATAGAGCTAAGCACAGGCAAAATCCTTGGGAAAACTTGGTTCAGTCAGCTTTCCAACATTCACTGGGAGACAAATTCACTTTTCAGCAGGACAATTACCTAAAACATAAGGCCAAATATGCACTGGAGTTGCTTTTCAAGATGACATTGAATATTCCTGAGTGACCTAGTTACAGTTTTGACTTAAATCGGCTTTAAAATCTATGCTAAGACTTGGCTGTCTAGAAATGATCAACAATGAGCTTGAAGAATTTTTTAAGAATAAAGGGCAAATATTTTACAATCCAGGAGTGCAAAGCTCTTAGAGACTTATCCAGAAAAACTTAAAGCTGTAATTGCTGCCAAAGGTGATTCTAACATGTATTGACTCAGGGAAACTTATCTAATGAAGTTATATTAGTGTTTCATTTTCCATCTCTCTTTTTTTTTTACTTTGACATTACAGAGTATTTTGTGTAGATCATTGAAAAACAAAATTACAATGAAATCAATTTGAATCCCACTTTGTAACACAACAAAATGTGGAAAAAGTCAAAGGGTGTGAAAACTGTCTGATGGCACCTCAATGAATATACATTAGATTCTATGATATTGTGGTTATGATCAGCAACCCCCACCCTCTCTCCCTCTCATCTCTCCCTCTTCCTCGCTCTCTCCTCTACCTCAGAGAGTTTATGGGCTATATTCAACGCTACAGGTCCTTCTTCTCTGCCTTGCCAGAGATGCTTTGTGAGAGTGAGATGGTGGTGGATGACTTCACCTGCTGGAGCGGGGAGGATGTGGTGGAGAGGTAGGAATGGACCCTTTCTATTGGTCTACATCTATGTCTGTCACACTTAATTTAATTTAAAAAATATATATATTGTGTTATTGACTGTACTTTTGTTTATGTGTAACTCTGTGTTGTTTTTGTCGCACTGCTTTGCTTTATCTTGGCCAGGTCGCAGCTGTAAATGAGAACTTGTTCTCAATTGGCCTACCTGGTTAAATAAAGGTGAAATAAAAAATAAATAAATAATGGGCTTAGCCTTTCTGTTACGTTCTCTATACAGGTCTTGTTGCCCATTAAAAGAGAGAGGTTCTTTTGAATCTTTAACACGTGATGTCAATACACATTAAGGCAAGTCACATGACTCTTTTCTATCCCATTAAGAGAAATTCAAGTAGTTGATGCTAACATAAAAACACATTCAACCAGGTTAAAAAGCAATCAGATATCCTGGTCAAGCCCTTATTGACATCTGAGGGCATGGATTCTGGTTTTGAGGACCTAGAAGAGTCCACGAATGTCTGGTGTAAGAGGTTTCAAACCAGCGAGGGTGCATGGGGATAATGAGTTTAACCAGGGGGCCTGTAGACATTTGGATGCCATGGATATTGGGAGCATGGCCCTAGACCTTAGTATAGTGTGTTCATTTATAAAATTCTAGAGGCCATTCTCATGAAAATTACATTGGAAACTTTGGAGAAGCACCTTCCTAAAAACACACATGTAGAAACAAGCGTTCAAGCACACCCAGGCACGGACACACCCAGGCACGGACACACCCAGGCACGGACACACCCAGGCACGGACACACCCAGGCACGGACACACACACACACACACACACACACACACACACACACACACACACACACACACACACACACACACACACACACACACACACACACACACACACACACACACACACACACACACACACACACACACACACACACACACACACATTCTGTCACTCTGTCCTATAATAACTTTGGTCTTCCTGGTTACTGATGAGTCGTATAAAAAGCCCATACAGCATGGACCACAGTGTAAACAGTTTCGTGTACTTATCTGACCTCCCATTCTGACCAGCTCTCCTTGAATGTTTTGGGCTGGTCCCCCCCTCTGGCCCTGGTGCAGAACAGCTTCCCCTCCTCTGTTGTGGAGTAGGCAGAGAGACCCCATTCACCTAGGACTCCTGGGCTGGAACTGTGCTCCCCCACTATCACATTTAGGCCTCTGTTTTGTCCCCCTTTCAGCCAATTCAACTGGAATTTTTTCTATCCTTGTTGAATTCACTGGCCATGAAGGGGTGTTGGAGCCAGCGGAGAGTGTTTTTTTGAATCGCTTTGGGCTGGGAGTGCTGGTGGGGGTTGGTGTGGTCTCCACTAAAGAACCACGGAAACCACATTTTGTATAATACCAATAGCATTCAATCCACTCCAGTAATGTGTGTGCTAATTTGTTTGTTTAGGGGTTGTCTATAACTAATACTGTATCAACACACATTGGCCCTCCCACCGGATGTTGATTAAGGCAGCCCCCTCCACCTCTCTGATTCAGAGGGGTTGGTTTAAATGCGGAAGACACATTTCAGTTGAATGCATTCAGTTCAACTGTCTAGGTATCCCCCTTTCCTTCCCTATGGGAGGCCAGCTCCCCTCAGCCCACTCCAAGCTCTTCTCTATCCTGGTACCCCAATGGTGGAACCAGCTTCCCCCTGAGGCTAGGACAGGAAAGTCCCTGCCCATCTTCCTGAAACCCTACCTCTTTAAAGAGTATCTTAAATAATCCACCTCCTCACCTCGACCCCCCCCCCCCCAAAAAAAGAAATAAAAACAAATACAACTTTCCTGAATCATCACTTGTACTTGACCCCCCCCCCCCCCCCCCCCCCTTGCTGATAACTACTTTATTGAGGAAAAGTGTACTTACTATGCCTGTGATGTGTGGTTGTCCCATCTAGCTATCTTAAGATGAATGCACTAACTGTAAGTCACTGGCTAAATTATTAAAATGTAAACAGCAGGCTTGGGCTCGATTCAGTTAAAATTCCAGTCAATTCAGGAAGTAAACCGAAATTCCAATTCTCTTCAATGCTTTTCAATGAGGAAAATGTGGAATTGGAATTGGAATTTGGTTTACTTTCTGAATTGACTGGAAATTAAATGGATTGACCCCAACCCTGATCAACAGACATCCACATGTATGTACATAGAATGTGCTCTTTCTCAAAGGAGAATAGAATGGGGGATATATTTTGATAGAATGGTTGAATAAGTAGATCTTATATGAACTAACATGCATCAAGCAGAAGCACCATTAATAAAAGATTATTAAGATTATATTACAGTGGGTCATTAGACATGAGAAATGCACGTCTGGAACATTTGTGTCCGTCTGAGCTTTGCCATGTTGGTTTGTTGTGGGCTAGGGAGAGACGGAGGGGGTTCACTGGGGCTCCTGTGGGCCCTCTGTGTGGCACTAATGAAGGCCCCAGGCCTGGTGGCCATTCAGGCTTTGTGAACCTTGCAGAAGAACCGAGGGGGACCTCCTCCTCCCCTCCTAATGTACCTGCTGCCCCCCACCAGGGACCACTGAGAGAAGGGTCTGTTCTCTGGCCCTCTGGGGCTGCAGCCTGGAGCCTGGGGCTTGAAGCCTGGCGGCTGGAGCCCAGCCAAGAGAGGAGGGCACAGAGACACTGGGGCACAGCCACTCTGCTGACCTCTTTACAGTTTCAATTCACTGAACCCCCCCCGCGCACCACACCCCTCTTCTGTTTGACCCAATTCACTTTCTGACAAATGCCTTAGCTTGTGTGGTTGCTTATGTGTTACCAGAAAAAGATAAGTCTCTTTGCTGTGTTATCTGTCCTGAGACAGTTCTGACATTGTCTCTGTATTAAATTTGATTTAACTAGGCAAGTCAGTTAAGAACAAATTCTTATTTACAATGACGGCCTACCCCGGACGACGCTGGGCCAATTGTGCGCCACACTATGGGACTCCCATTCACAGCCAGATGTGATACAGCCTGAATTCAAACCAGGGACTCTAGTGACGCCTCTTGCACTGAGATGCAGTGCCTTAGACTGCTGCGCCACTCAGGAGCCCCATTAGGTGTTCTTATAGATTGGTTTAACCCTCTCATGGTATGTTGGCAGGCATCATATATCACTTAACCAGAGTTCTCTGCATCTAAGAGTCAAAACAATAATTGCAAGGCTTTAAATTCAAGCATCACATGAGTTTGGATAGTGCCGTGAATAACCTCTTCTCATACTGTACTAATGTTGTCGCTGCTAGCCACCCCACATTATGGAGAAACACTGCCACCTAGAGGATGTATCTAAATCAAATCACATTTTATTGGTCACATACACGTGTTTAGCAGACTTGTCAAATCAGAGGGCCTGTTGTCCGGACCTCTGGCATTCTCTATGGGGGTAGCACAGGGTTCAATTCTCGGACAGACTCTTTTCTCTGTATATATCAACGATGTCGCTCTTGCTGCGGGTGATTCCCTGATCCACCTCTATGCAGACGACACCATTCTGTATACATCTGGCCCTTCTTTGGACACTGTGTTAACAAACCTCCAAACAAGCTTCAATGCCATACAACACTCCTTCCGTGGCCTCCAACTGCTCTTAAACGCTAGTAAAACGAAATGCATGCTTTTCAACCGATCGCTGCCCGTACCCGCCCGCCCGACTAACAGCACTACTCTGGACGGTTCTGACTTAGAATATGTGGACAACTACAAATACCTAGGTGTCTGGCTAGACTGTAAACTCTCCTTCCAGACTCATATTAAACATCTCCAATCCAAAATGAAATCTATAAGCGACTTCCTATTTCGCAACAACGCCTCCTTCACTCACATTGCCAAACATGCCCTCGTAAAACGGACTATTCTACCGATCCTCGAATTCGGCAATGTCATTTACAAAATAGCCTCTTTGTCACCAAAGCCCCATATACCACCCACCACTGCAACCTGTATGCTCTCGTCGGCTGACCCTCGCTACATATTCGTCGCCAGACCCACTGGCTCCAGGTCATCTATAAGTCTTTGCTAGTTAAAGCTCCACCTAATCTCAGCTCACTGGTCACCATAACAACACCCATCCGTAGCACGCGCTCCAGCAGGTATATCTCACTGGTCATCCCCAAAGCCAACACCTCCTTTGGCCGCCTTTCCTTCCAGTTCTCTGCTGCCAATCACTGGAACGAATTGCAAAAATCGCTGAAGTTGGAGACTTATATCTCCCTCACTAACTTTAAGCATCAGCTATCTGAGCAGCTTACCGATCGCTGCAGCTGTACACAGCCCATCTGTAAATAGCCCATCCAATCTACCAACCTCATCCCCATATTGTTTTTATTTACCTTTTTGCTCTTTTGCACACCAGTATTTGTACTTGCACATCATCATCTGCACATCTATCACTCCAGTGTTAATTTGCTAAATTGTAATTACTTCGCTACTATGGCCTATTTATTGCCTTACCTCCTCACGCCATTTGCACACACTGTATATAGACTTTTTCTATTGTGTTATTGACTGTATGTTTGTTTATTCCATGTGTAACTCTGTGTTGTTGTTTGTCTCGCACTGCTTTGCTTTATCTTGGCCAGGTCGCAGTTGTAAATGAGAACTTGTTCTCAACTGGCCTACCTGGTTAAATAAAGGTTAAATAAAAAAAGACGTTTGCCCCCAGTGATGCGTTGTGCAGACCGCTCTCAATTGTGCATCTGTAAAAGTTTGAGGGTTTTAGGTGCCAAGCCAAATTTCTTCAGCCTCCTCAGGTTGAAGAGGCGCTGTTGCGTCTTCTTCACCACACTGTCTGTGTGGGTGGACCATTTCAGTTTGTTTGTGATATGTACGCCGAGGAACTTAAAACATTCCACTTAATTCACTGCTGTCCCATCGATGTGGGGGGTGCTTCCTCTGCTGTTTCCTAAAGTCCACAATCATCTCCTTTATTTTGTTGACATTGAGTGAGAGGTTATTTTCCTGACACCACACTCCCAGAGCCCTCACTTCCTCCCTGTAGGCTGTCTCGTCGTTGTTGGTAATCAAGCCTACTACTGTTATGTCATCTGCAAACTTAATGATTGAGTTGGAGGCGTGGAGGTTCGTGGAGGTTCGCGCTTTCAGTTTTGCACGAATGCTGCCATCTTTCCACAGTTTCTGGTGAGGGTAGGTTTTAATAGTCAGAGTGGGTACAACATCTTCTAAACACTTCTTGATAAACTCTGTGACCTTCTCAGTGTATATGTCAATATTATTCTCGGAAGCTACCTGGAACATATCCCAGTCTGCGTGATGAAAAGAGTTTTGAAGCGTGGATTCCGAATGGTCAGACCAGCGTTGAATAGTCCTTAGCACGGGTACTTCCTGTTTGAATTTCTGCCTATAGGAAGGGAGGAGCAAAATGGAGTCGTGGTCAGATTTGCCAAAAGGAGGGCAGGGGAGGGCCTTGTATGCACCCCAGAAGTTGGAGTAACAATGGTTGAGTGTTTTTCCAGCGCGAGTACTACAGTCCATATGCTGATAGATTTTAGGTAGCCTTTTCCTCAAATTAGCTTTTTTTAAATCCCCAGCTACAATAAATGCAGCCTCAGGATATATGGTTTCCAGTTTGCATAAAGTCCATTGAAGTTCCTTGAGGACCGTCGTGGTATCGGCTTGAAGGGGGATATACACGGCTGTGACAATAACCGAAGAGAATCCTCTTGGGAGATAATACGGTTTGCATTTGATTGTGAGGTATTCTAGGTCCGGTGAACAAAAGGACTTGAGTTCCTGTATGTTATGGCAAATACACCATAAGTCGTTAATCATGAAACATACACCCCCGCCCTTCTTCCCGCAGAGATGTTTATTCCTGTCGACGCGATGAACTGAGAATCCAGATGGCTGGACCGACTCCGACAGTATATCCCGAGAGAGCCATGTTTCTGTGAAACAGAGTATGTTACAATCCCTGATGTCTTTCTGGAAAGAAACCCTTGCCCTGATCTCATCAACCTTGTTATCCAGGGACTGAACATTAGTGAGTAATATACTCGGAAGCAGTGGGTGGTGTGCGCGCCTCCTAAGTCTGACTAGAAGACCGCTCCGAATTCCTCTTCTCTGCCAGCATTGTTTTGGGGCGGCCTCTGGAATCAGTTCAATTGCCCTGGGTGGTGCGAACAAAGGATCCGCTTCGGGAAAGTCGTATTCCTGGGCATAATGCTGGTAGTGCTGGTGAGTTACGGCTGCTCTGATATCCAATAGTTCTTCCCGGCTGTATGTAATAACACATAACATTTTCTGGGTTAACAGTGTAAGCAATAATACATAAAAAAACAAAATACTGCAAAGTTTCCTAGAAGCGAGGCAGCCCTCTCTGTCGGCTCCATCTTGAACCATCTTGTATCCATGTGAAAAAAGACCAAACATTCCTTCAGGTCACCAACGATGACAACATCCATTACACCAAACATTCCCATACTGTATTGTTACGCAGTTGCACTATGGATAAAACCGAAAAAACATTGTGTGCATCCACAGGTATTTTTTCTACAGAGGTCTTCCTCTAGAACTCCCATATTAATATATGCCATTTAGCAGCCACTTTTATCCTAAGTGACTTACAGATAAAATTTTTTGCATGTGGGTGGTCCCAGGAATCAAACCCACTATCCTGGTATTGCAAGAGCCATGCTCTCCCAACTGAGCTACATAGGACTACACAGCTACAGAGGACCACATAGCTACAGAACGCCACATTACCTGAGAATGAGGCATCACTTTCCTGTTTTACTTTGACATGTGGTATCTAAATTACTAATATTCGCATCGCTATGGAATAGGGTATAAACAGTGTTGGTAATCATTTTATTTAGTACTGTATTAAGATCAACTCTACACTCAACAGCAGTGAGCACAGCAGCTTACTAGTAGTCTGTGACTACCATATTAAGGGACATGGACCACTAGAGAGCAGTGTTGTAGCGGCCAAGCCTAAATGTGTCCTCTGTTATTGTCCCAGCCAGCCAGGCAGGTATGATGATAGCAGCAGATTTCAAACTGGGTTAAGAATGTCCAATGAGGTCAAGTGTCTCAGTACGGGTTTCACAGGGAACTGTTTTTGTCTGATGAACCTAAAAGGAAGTGAATGAGGTGGCTGTTCAGAGGATATATTGAATTATTTGCTTCCAGGCTCTCTGTAGTCATAGTGTGTGCTGTGGCAGACATTTCACTATAATTGAGTCCCCAATCCCTACTGATCGTGTTCCCACAGGGAGGCTGGGGCCAGGGTGCCTTCTGACAGAATCTGGGCTGAGCTGACTTACTGCTCACTGCCTCTGTTGTTGTTGATGTTGTTCTCATCTCTGCTGCTTCACTGGAAGCTGACTGCCATCAAATGGGCTTCTCATAGCAGAGTCTTCTTGCGTTGTGTGTCTGTGTTAGTGTGTTTGGG
The DNA here is from genome assembly GCF_045679555.1 of Salvelinus alpinus. NCBI lineage: Eukaryota > Metazoa > Chordata > Actinopteri > Salmoniformes > Salmonidae > Salvelinus > Salvelinus alpinus. The sequence continues at coordinate 24,143,930 of NC_092091.1, forward strand.
TTGGGGTTGGGGGGATGAAAGCACAGAGACGAACATAACAGTTATCAACTGAAAGCTTCAGAGTACTGTACAGTGTCTCTTACATAAGTCTGTAATTCTAGACCACACAGGTCATTGGTCAGATTCCAGGTAGCGGTAATTGTGAAATAGTTTGCGCGCTCACATGCTCAAACATCTGAAACCCTGTTCCTCACCTCCTCACGTTCTCTATTACTCCCATCAGGTGCATGACTGTCACCTTTGACCTTGATCCTGGGGATGAAATGTGGATGTCAGGATCAGTTTCCTGTCTGTTCCCCTTGTTTCCTTCTCCCTTATTCAGCCCACAGAGCAGCACCCTAGCAGAAAATCTGGAATAACAGAGGCTTGGGGAGCACATAGAGGGAAAACAGTGGTAACCTAGTAACGCCACTATGGAAAGCGGAGTTCTTACAGACACCAAAGCCTGACAAAAGACTATTCTCTGTCTCAGGTTTCAAGGTCATTTATCCTATTGACATGTTAGAGACTCGTCTCACATGCATAAATTAGTCTACAGTTCGACACTGCCCACTGGGCACACCACCTAATTTCAACGTGGAAATGTGGGTAATATTTGGTTGATGAGAATGAGAATTCAACCTTTATTCATCCTCTCCAAAAAAAGCCAGGAGTCTATTGATTTATAACTATGCTGCCTCCCGAGTGGCTTTACTTGGCTCATCGCGTTGTAGCGACTCCTTGTGGTGGGCCGGGCACCTTCAGGCTGACTTCGGTCGTCAGTTGAACGGTGTTTCCTCTGACACATTGGTGCGACTGGCTTCCTGGTTAAGCGGGCGAGTGTTTAGGAGCGCGATTTGGCGGGTCATGTTTCGGAGGACGCATGACTCGACCTTCGCCTCTTCCGAGTTGCAGCGATGAGACAAGATCGTAATTGGATATGATGAAATTGGGGAGAAAAAGGGGGGGTAAAAAAAATATAACAATTTGTTGTGCTTTTAAATGCTTGAAAGCGCAGTGATAACACACTTAGATTACAACTAAACCAAAAATCAGACATTGTTTGGAATTTGGTTGTACTTTTAGATGCTTGATAGCATAGTGATACATTGTATTTGTTTATCACTACACTATCAGCCATCTAAAAGTACAACCAAATTCCAAACAATGTCTGATTTTTGGTTTATTTTTGGTGTTATCACTGCGCTTTCAAGCATTTAAAATCACAACAAAGTTCAAATGGGAATACAATGTCAGATATTTTGTATTTGTACAACAACTTAATGTGTTATCCCTGTGCTTCATCTAATAGCACAACCAAATGACCTGGATTGTAGTTGAGATTTTCATTAAAAATACATAGTTCAAGTGATCAATGCTGGTCGAGATTCTGCACTGATTATTATAGCAATTGTGAAGATCTCCACAGATCTACGACCTTTGCATGCTATGTTGAACATGCACGCTTCTATAATTACATAAGAAGACATTAATAGTTACAGTAACCTCAAAATATGGCCATGGATGTGTTACTGACTTTAGGTTGAATAAATACTGTTACATTCGTTTGTAACGTAGCTTTAACGTTAGGCTATTTACTGTATTACAAAAGTAATATTGAATTCTGTTTGGTTGACAACGCAACCAAACATCAACATTTAAAGGACATGTAGGCCTATCTATTGCTTGGATAGCTTCATTTGAGCCACTGGCTTAATCCTATTCTTTAACTTTTATTTTTTGTTTAGTTGGAGCCGTGAATCCAACATAGAATTTGTTAACTTGTTGACTGTACTGCAAAGGTGATATTGAATTGTGTTTGGTTGTCAACGCAACCAAATATCAACATTTTAAGGAGATTTATATTTTGTGTCACTGACTAAGTCTGGTTTTAATACCACTTCGTCTACAAAATAATAATTTATATGTTGGATTCATGTCTCCATCTCAACCAAACATCAAAGTTAAAGAATAGGACTGAATCAAATCAAACTTTATTTAAAGTGCATTTAAAGTTTGATTTGATTTAGTCCTATTCTTTAACTTTTTGGTAGAGATGGAGATCCAACATATCAAATATTAATTTGTAGACAAACTGGAATTAAAGCCAGACTAAATCAGAGGAACTGATGGAACTATACAAGCAGAAGATCTCCTTGAAATGTATATATTTGGTTGCGTTGACAACCAAACACAATTCAACATCCAGTTTTTCTACAAAATACAATTGATATGTTGGATTGACATCCAAGTTAAAGAATAGGACTAAATCAAATCAAACTTTAAATAAAGTTTAAATAAAGTTTGATTTGATTTAGTCCTATTCTTTAACATCGGTTTTTGGTTGAGATGGAGACGTGAATCCAACATATGAATTGTTAACTTGAAAAATACATTTTAAATCAACCAAAGCTTGAAACAATAGGCCTATATTTATTGTCTACTTTTAGTTGAACCCTGGGTTGATTCAAACAATAGCAGTTGATGACTTCACAAATGCTATAATATTAAAGGCCTAAATAGTATAATTGATTATATATGACTTATAGAGTATGGTTACATTTTATTTGCTCTGTTAAATCTACAGTTTGGAATGACTTCAGTAGCAACAGTGAGATCTCTCTACTACATTGGTAGTAGTTTTAACCAAGGCCAGGGCTGCTGGGCTTGGTTAAAACTATGGATGGGAGGCCAAGAGGTAGCTGTAGATAGATCAACTCTCCAGTCGGAGATGCTGCCCTTCCTATTTGTCTTTTTTTGATAGTGGATATAACATTGAAGATCTGCCGTTGTTTCAAAACTACAAATTCAACATATTTTATACAAGGTTTGTCTATGTTGAAAATTGGTCACTATGACGACATAATCCTGTGGTTTGAAATTTCACCTTTTTGCAAATCCAATGTATTTTCCACATAAATTCCACGTTACAATACGTTGACAAATTACGTTGAAAAAACGTTGATTCAACCAGTTTGTGCCAGGTGGGTGGTCTTATTTGAAATAAATGTGAGAGTATGCTGTTTAGTAGTACAAAGGTTCTTGTTCTTGCTGTAGTCCATAAAAAGAGACAGTTCCATTTAGATCACCCAGTCAGTCACACAGACTGAGACTTCGCCATGACGCTCCATTGGATCAGAGAAAAAAAGAGTACTGGTTAATTACAGTGGAGAAAAGAAATGCCCTCAATTATGTTTTCTAAGTATGCTAAAGGAAGATTCAGTACTAATGACCAAAATGAGCTGTGAGGCTCAGGTCGTTAGTGACATCTGAGGATGAGTGATGTTAATTAGTGAGAGAAGCTATAGTGTTAACCTCCCTTTTTTCTCACCCACATACACATTCAGTCCCTCAGGGACAAGCAGTTTTCCTGATGGCAAAGTGAGGGGTTATTTGTCAGATGGTTGGTCTCTTTTGATTGATAACAGTCAGATAGGAGCATTCTGAACCTAGTAAATGCCAGCTTCTTGCTCCCCGCTGCACATGCAGGGGTTTCCCCTGCCTGCCTGCCCGCCGCCAGTCATCAGGGATATTAGGTACTGTCCTGAACTCTGACCCCCAGCATCCCTCTGGCCTCAGGCTCCTCTGACACCATAGTGTCTTCTGTTACCTAACAACCTTGTAAAAAAGGAATGACAGGAGTAATTTCATATTACTTTCCTCTTTGACCGTAAAGAGTAGGAGTAGCATTTAAAAGGGGGAAACTCAGGGGCTCTTGGAGGTTAGAGTTACATAGAGGGATCTGGCCCCTCCAATCAGGTACTTAACGGCATATAATGTGTCTGTGCTATGCTGTCTATTCCAGTGATGGATATCTAGATGTGGGGCAGTGACACTTTCTGGTGATTCCTTCCTCTGAAGAGTGGTCTCCAATGACCTCTCACCAGGAAGCTGCCGGCCATATGGCCAATCAGAAGCTGCAGCTGACCCTGTGCCTGGCTGCCCCACTGGCCTCAGTTCTAGACCCAGGTTATTTCTAGATTCATCGTAGCACTGGTTTCAAGTGTATGTCGTTGGCTCTGTCTATATTCAGCAGGTACAAGTATTGTGATGCTGTCCAATCCAGCACTGTGGAAGCAAAAACCGCACTGGTGACCTGATTGATGTTTCTCAGAACAGGCCATTTCATTAACTAGCTACACTAGCCAGGTGAAGTCACTGGGTATGCGGTGTAGCAACATGCCATACTGTGCCATGCCCTGTCTCTGCTTTTCATTCCTGCCAGGGAAACTGGATCCTGGTGTTCAGCAGCAAAAAAGCTGGTTTTACCCTGGAGACCAGGCCCCAGTCTCAGAGCTCCAGAGGTTACAGACACTATCGATATGAGATGCAAGCTATTGAAAAACATGACTAAAACACTGAACCAACCAGCGCTTCATGAACTCAATGACAATAGCAACACAGAAAGCTCCACAGGCCAGAGCCAACACAGACAACACAGAGGTCATAGCTGTGCTTCCTGTTGGCTAGTTCTTTTTTCAATCTCCTTTTTTCTATGTTGCAGCATGCCTGCGTTGCCACAAATACCCCCAGAGGGCTGTGTTGGGTTGAGAGAGATTCAATACAATGTATTTGTGTATGATCCTAGGAGCCTGGAGCAGACAAAGAGACAGGATGAAAGTAAAATGGTCTGTGGATTTATGGCCTTCAGGGGAAAGCATAAAAACATCTGCTTTGGAAGCAACAGTATAAGTGTGTTCTCAGACAGACCTTTCTGTAGACCTTTCAGTTATATCATACATTACACCTCAGATTATTATCTCTGAATTATTACTCCATGCTGCTGTTTGTGACTGTTTGTTATTCCACATTTGACTGGCCTAAATCACGACAGAAGGCATACATTACTACTGGTAGTCGTCATAGGAATGAGGGAGGGAGTGTGGTGGACCGTTAGACATCACAGCAGTGCACTCAGCCAAGCCTCCTTCTCAGGCTCCCATGATCTTCGGCGTTGGAAGGGCTTTTGGGATGTGTCCCGTTACCTTGGCCACAGTGTATTTGTTGGTGTTTGGGAAGAGCACAGTTGAATGACATATAGTGCTGGGCACACTTTGGTTTTGGGGTTGCTGGTTTGCATTTCAAGTCAGAGGAATGTACCTAAAGAGCATGAGCTGAGTCTTTATCTGTCAGCCCACTCCTGACCGCTGCGCCAGGCCGTATCAGCTGGGCTACCAGACCAGACCAGAGCAGACCGGAGGCTCCACGCCTTGGAGCTGGAGCAGAACCGTGTGGCCAGCGTTGAGTGCTGAGTCACATACACCCCATATACAACGGTATAATTTTATATGCTGTGTGGTAAATAGGCTAATCGTTTCCAACCAGTCCTGCTTAGCTGTACGGTTTTTCTCCATGGAGCTTTGAACAATAATGTCTTGTTTTTTAGGGCGTGAGGGTCGTTTTGAACTACCACAGTATGACAGCCTCTGTTTTTGTGGTCTGGGTTTGCCCAGTCCCCCATTATGGCTCTGTTAGATTATGTGTTTCCTCATCAGAGCAGGCGTACAGCCCTCTCTCTTTCTCTCGCACAGGCTCACTCACTGAGCAAGCGCTCTGCTCTACTTCATAGCCTTGAGGCTGGAGTTGGACTCTACACAGCAGAAAGCCAAGTGGTCACAGTGTAACCATCTGTTCCTATCCATCCTGTACAGGGAGGCATCACCTGATCTAATACATCTGGTCTGGACTGAACTGATTTGCTCTCTATTCCCAGTTCAGGAGTTGAGATAATCAGTCCAATCAAGTGATTTGGACCATGACCAAAAGCCAAGGTTGCCTAGTGATTGGATAACAGTAAGTATAACCTAGTGCAGTGGAATTCATACTTTTTCTGCGGGGACCCCATTTTTTTCAGCCAGAATTTATGGGGACCCCATTTTTTTCAGCCAGAATTTATGGGCAACCCATTTTTTTCAGCCAGAATTTATGGGGACTCCATTTTTTCTCAAGAATTTATCACGACCACAACCCACCCCAAATGTAATGACACAACCTTAAAATCATTACATTTATATTTTTACATAAACAAATAACCTTCAATTCATCACATTTTAATCTCTCATCAAAATGAAAAGAAACCAATACATACATTTACTCTATAATATTTTATTTATTTTTCAAATTATCTTTCTCAATAAAATAGGGGTCAATGTAAATAGTCCGGGTGGCCATTTGATTAATTGTTCAGCAGTCTTATGGCTTGGGGGGGGGAAGCTGTTAATGAGCCTTTTGGTCCTAGACTTGGTGCTCCGGTACCGCTTGCCGTGCGGTAGCAGAGAGAAGTCTATAAGTTGGGTGACTGGAGTCTTTGACAATTTTTTGGGCTTTCCTCTGACACGCCTAGTAAATAGGTCCTGGATGTCAGGAAGCTTGGCCCCAGTGATGTACTGGGCCGTTCGCACTACCCTCTGTAGCGCCTTACAGTCAGATGTTGAGCAGTTAACATACCAGGCGGTGATGCAACCGGTCAGGATGCTGTGGTGCAGTTGTAGAACTTTTTAAGGATCTGGGGACCCATGCCAAATCTTTTCAGTCTCCTGAGGGGGAAAAGGTGTTGTCATGCCCTCATTAATGTCTTGGTGTGTTTGGACCATGATAGCTCGTTGGTGATGTGGACACCAAGGAACTTGAAACTCTTGACCCGCTCCACTACTGCCCCGTCGATGTTAATGGGGGGCCTGTTCGGCCCGCCTTTTCCTGTATTCCACGATCAGCTCGTTTGTCTTGCTCACATTGAAGGAGAGGTTGTTGTTGTGGCACCACACTACCAGGTCTCTGACCTCCTCCCTATAGGCTGTTTCATTGTTGTCGGTAATCAGGCCTACCACTGTTGTGTCGTCAGCAAACTTAATGATGGTGTTGGAGTCATGTTTGGCCACACAGTCATGGGTGAACAGGGAGTACAGGAGGGGAATAAGCACGCACCCCTGAGGGGCCCCAGTGTTGAGGATCAGTGTGGCAGACGTGTTGTTGCCTACCCTTACCACCTGGGGACGGTCCCTCAAGAAGTCCAGGATCCAGTTGCAGAGGGAGGTGTTTAGTCCCAGGATCCTTAGCTTAGTGATGAGCTTTGTGGGTACTATGGTGTTGAACGCTGAGCTGTAGTCAATGAACAGCATCCTCACATAGGTGTTCCTTCTGCCCTTTCTCAAAAGGGCAGTGTGGAGTGCGATTTGAGATTGCGTCATCTGTGGATCTGTTGGGGCGGTAAACAAATTGGAGTGGGTCTAGGGTGTCCAGGATGATACTGTTGATGTGAGCCATGACCAGCCTTTCAAAGCACTTCATGGCAACCGACGTGACTGCTACGGGGCGGTAATCATTTATGCAGGTTACATTCGCTTCCTTGGGCACAGGGACTATGGTGGTCTGCTTGAAACATGTAGCTATTACAGTCTCGGTCAGGGAGAGGTTGAACATGTCAGTAAAGACACTTGCCAGTTGGTCCGCACATGCTTTGAGTACACGTCCTGGTAATCCATCTGGCCTCTTAGCTTTGTGAATGTTAACCTGTTTAAAGGTCTTGCTCACATTGGCTACCGAGAGCGTTATCACACAGTCGTCCGGAACAGCTGGTGCTCTTATGCATGCTCGTCTGTTAGGCTTGCTTCACTGGGCAGCTCGTGGCTGGGTTTCCCTTTGTAGTCCGTAATTGTTTTCAAGCCCTGCCACATCCGACGAGCGTCAGAGCCAGTGCAGTAGGATGCAATCTTATTCTGTATTGACGCTTTGCCTGTTTGATGGTTCGTCTGAGGGCGCAGCGAGATTTCTTAAAATCATCCGGATTAGTGTCCCGCTCCTTGAAAGTGGCAGCTCTAGCCTTTAGCTCGGTGCGGATGTTGCCTGTATTCCATGGCTTCTGGTTGGGATATGTGCGTACGGTCACTGTGGGGACATCGTCGTCGATGCACTTATTGATGAAGGCGATGACTGAGGTGGTATACTCCTCAATGCCATTGGATGAATCCCGGAACATATTCTAGTCTATGCTAGCAAAACATTCCTGTAGCATAGCATCCGCGTCATCTGACCACTTCTGTATTGAGCGAGTCACTGGTACCTCCTGCTTTAGTTTTTGCTTGTAAGCAGGAATCAGGAGGATAAAATTATGGTCAGATTTTCTAAATGGAGGGAGAGGGAGAGCTTTGTATGTGTCTCTGTCTGTGGAGTAAAGGTGGTCTAAAGTTTTTTTCCCCTCTGGTTGCACACGTGACATGCTGGTAGAAATGAGGTAAAACGTATTTAAGTTTGCCTGCATTATACCCCCTGGCCATTAGGAGCGCCGCTTCTGGATGAGCATTTTCTTGTTTGCTTATGGCCTTATACAGCTCGTTGAGTGCGGTCTTAGTGCCAGCATCGGTTTCTGGTGGTAAATAGGCGGCTACGAATAATATAGATGAGAACTCTCTTGGTAGATAGTGTGGTCTACAGCTTATCATAAGGTACTCTACCTCAGGCGAGCAATACCTTGAGTCTTCTTTAATATTAGACATCGCGCACCAGCTGTTATTGACAAATAGACACACACCTCTTCCCTTCGTCTTACCAGACGTAGCTTCTCAGTCCTGCTGATGCATGGGAAATCCTGCCAGCTCTATATTATCAGTGTCGTTGTTCAGCCACGACTCGGTGAAACATAACATATTACAGTTTTTATTGTCCCGTTGGTAGGACAGTCTTGATCGTATATCGTCCATTTTGTTTTCCAGTGATTTCACGTTGGCCAATAGAACGGATGGTAGTGGAGGTTTACTCACTCACCTACGAATTCTCAGAAGGCAGCCCGACCTCCGCCCCCTTTTTCTCTGTCTTTTCTTCATGCAAATGACAGGGATTCAGACACGTTCCTGAGAAAGCAGTACATCCTTGGTGTTGGACTCGTTAAAGAAAAAATCTTTGTCCAGTTTGAGGTGAGTAATCGCTGTTCTGATGTCCAGAAGTTACTTTTGGTCATAAGAGATGGTAGCAGCAACATTATGTACAAAATAAGTTACAAACAACGTGAAATAACTAACAATATAATACAGTTGGTTAGAAGCCCATGAAACGGCAGCCGTCCCCTCCGGCGCCATCTTTGAATAACGCTGGCCTAGTGTATAATCCAGGAAAGAGGAAACTATATTAGAAATTATATCTGGAGCTATACCATAGAGAATGTATTTAGGCTGGGTTTCTGTATAAGCACTTTGTGACATCTTGCTGATGTGAAAAGGGCTTTATAAATCAATTTGATTGATTAATTGATTGTTTGATTGATATGTGTGTAGTTTTCAGATGAGAGAGAAGAGATGTGTGGGAACCTCTTGGAAAGCCCTTGGCTTTTAAGGGTGAACATGTGTCTCTTCACGGGCTGACTCATTTGATTGGTTAACAACCCAGAGGCAAACAGACCCGAGCTGATTGACTCAACCACTAATTACTGTGAGAAAGCAGTCTGTTTCTCTGTCTTCCCTATGCTTTGTTCAGTATTCTCATTTTCACTACCATATACTCTGTGTTTAGCATAGTCATTGTGCTCAGTGTATGGTATCAGAACTTCAGTAAAGTCAATATACACTTTAATGAGCACACAATACAATTTTACTGTAAGCATTTTCATGATCATATTTACTCTGACTGTTTGGTTGGTTTTTATTGTACAGGCACATGCATCATGTTCAGGATCACCCCAATGTTAATTAGTGAGTGTGCATCACACACATCGATCCCATAAATTACTATGGTGTGCATGACAACAATAAGCAGGATATGTTGAAATAGAGTTTAACCAGTCAGAGAGTCTGATTAAGTCACATGTCCCCTTAATGGGTTCCAAGTGTTGTTGGTACCCATCGTCAGACCTATGCGTCCGTCAGCAGGACCCAACCACCCACAGCAACCACAACAGGGCACATCTTCCCGTCAACTCCCCCCAGCTTTTGGGAACTAGTTAATGGAGGCCCTTTGTGGTCATCTTTGTAGTTGATTGACCATTTGATGAGTCTCAATGAGTGTCTATGAATAATCTCAGTCCCCTTACATACATAAGTAGAAACTACAGGCTTACATGTTATAAAAGTCAGTGACAGTGTAATGGTGAAACATCATGATAAGTATAGAGTACAACAGTATGAGTCATAATACCCATAAAACCTAGTGGTCAAACAGGGAAATGGTTCCAATAGTTTTTCTACCATTAATTTTGAGCACCAAGACTCATGCAACCGCAAAATTTCAGATCAAGCAATTTCCCAGATTTGGCTGTTTTTAATCTTTGCTATGCTGTAATAATGGCTTTACAACGTATTTTTCATTAGAACAGACTGGTGTTACTTATAATTTATTTATTGTTGTTAATACTGTTACAAACAGGCAAAACAATTATAATGTAATCTAACAGCACCTGTTTGTCACACATAATATGCACGCAGCTCTCGCTCCTATGCCCTTCTTTTTCTCCTTCTTATTGATATTATTACAATTATGATCATTATTAAAATAATAAAAGTACTGTTGTTATCGTTAGTAGGCTTTGTATAGTAGCCTTGTATAACCAGCATTGAGCTGTAGGTCTAAGAGAGTGTCCTGTTTAGTCTTAATACTGTAACTTAGGCCTGTATTTCAATTAATAGGCTACTGTATCAATCATTCATTCATTCATGCCATCACACAGCATACGAGACATTCATGCTTTGAAATGCAATCAACCATTTTAGTTTTAAAATTAAATAACAAAGGGAGCTTTGAATAATTAGCCTAAACAAGAAATAAACCGCAATTCACGAATGCATGCAACTGTTTCTGTCTGCTGTGATAAAGGCTTTATACAGTACATATTTTCCCCGTCAGAACAGACTCTCTGGTACACTTATTTATTGAGTGTTGTTTACTCTGTTCCAAATGGTCAGAAAATAATAATAATATTGTAATCTTAATAGCAACTGTTTGGCACAAATAATATTTACGCAACACTTTCTTCTATACCCTCCATTTTCTTGATCTCCAGAAGTTTCCACAACGAAGTCAAATGTCTTCCACAGATCTGACTTCCCTTTTCCCTCCTGAGTAACCAGTAAACATTTGCCCGTTTTGAGTTTATTTTTTATGTCCTCCGCCTCCATTATTGGTCACATGCATGCAATGCTACCATGTTTAATGTAAAGAGAGCAAGGGTTGAGGGAATAGGGAATGTTTTTCCTAAACAAATGAGGGATTTCAGTAACAGAACTTTTCAGTCAGAAACAATTAAGAAACTAAATGGAGGAAATTTGTTGAGTTTGTGTGTCTTAATTATTTAATCAAATTGTGTGCTTAAAGCATCAGACAAGCTCAGTGCATATGTAGTTGGTTTTATTCAAACACATAGGGTGTGTCTGTCTATGGAAAAATATGTTTAAACATGTTGAACAGAACGACTCTCGGTCTATCAAGAACAGGACGACTCCCGGTCGACCAAGATTGTGGCTGCCTGCCTGTAGGCAGATAGACCCAGTGAGCCAGGGGTTAGAGTTCATCGTTGGTACTGTGTGGGTAGGCTGGCTCAGATTAGTATTCGTTTATTTACATTCGCGCGACACCCAGCTCCTTTGTCTTCACTTCCCTGGAAACACAAGTGTAATGTTAACCATGCGATCACTTTGTTTTCTACAGTGGTTGAGGTGAATTGACCTCACAATAGTGGTTCTAATGTAACCCACTCAAATTAGATGATCAACTATTCAATGAATCTCTCTGGAACGTTCATGTGTCTTCATTATGTCAGAGGTGATCCAAGGGTTGTTGTGGTCTGGGGGATGCAGCTGCAACAGAGGGCATATGGGTGCCGCCTCTGGAGCCCCATGATGCTATCGTTTGAATTCGTTAGCCTTGAAGCACCTGCGCTCTGACATCTCTTACTCCTGCAGGAGGAATCTCTGTAACATCCTCAATGCTCGCTAGCCCCATAGTTCTCTCCAGTAATGAAATCCCATGTGTGGCTTCAGTTTCAGCTTCTGTGTGTGAGTGTGTGAGTGAGTGTGTGAAGGTGAGTGTGTGTGTGTGTGTGTGCGTGCTCGCGTGTACGTCTGTACCCGCATGCTTGTGTGTTAGTGTATTTTGTGTGTGTGTGTGTGTGTGTTCGTATGTATGTGTGTGTCATGTGTTATATATTATGGGATTCTCCTTCAGACTTTGTGGAGTAGCTCAGGGAGTTAGGGACCAGGGTCTGCTCTATCAGAGCGGCTTCGTCCTACTTATCCATCCACCCACCTCTCTCTCTGCAGAGGCTCTAATCTGTTCTGTGGAAAAAGTTTGTCTGTGCATCAGACCTTCACAGTCTGCCTCTGAACTTAGTAGGTTAGTCTATCTCGCTCTCCCACTCCCCCCCCTCTCTCTTTTTGTCTCTGTCTTTCTCTGTCAGGGTTTCTTCAATTAACGAACAAGCTAGGTCTTGTGTTTTGACAGAAAGCTATTCCTAAACTTCTCAATATATTTTTGAGATTGACCCTAGATGACCTTCAATAGGACTCCAATAGGCCATTTAGGATCAGTCTTGTTCAATATCTTAATCAATTTAACATTTCAGATTTCACTTGACGTATTGATCAACTGAATTGCTGAGACAAGCAGATACAAAGGACTTTACTCTAACTACTGATCACAATAACTTGTGATAACCTCAGCTGCTGATCCTCATCTACTAAGATGAAGAGGTGGCAAGAAAAAAAGAGATGAACAATAAGAGAGAAATGGATAAGACATGAAAAGAGAGAGCGAGACAAAGTGAGGGATCCCAAGCTCTTCAATCACAATGGTTGACACCGTGTCCTTCATTGTGTCTCATCTCATCCCCTCCTCATCGTAATTAATGTATTCACAAAAATGCGAAGGCATCACCGGGTCCTGCGGTGTCTCTGCCTCTGACATCTGACGTGTTTACCCTGACACTGAGCTGTAATGAGGAGGCTACTGGTCTCCTCTTTTCCTCCGTTCCTCCACTACTCTTGTTATTCCTGACAAACAGCCTTCCACCCTCTCATCTCTCCTCTCCCATACCTGGATCTGCAGTCATGCCTCCTCGCAAGGTCGATTTAATTTTAGTTTTTAAAATATTTTTATTTGAAATTCAGTTTAGTTTCTGTTTGTTTTCAGACTTGATTTACTCATTTTTATTTAGTTTCAGTTTGATAAAAAATACATATATTTCGTTTTTATATTATTAAGTTTCAGTTTTAATCTAGTAGCCTATGCGTGGGAGGCTAGGAGCCATTTATGTGATGTAGACCTATAGTTTTTTGAGGGGGATGTCACTTCTTGCCACTGGGGGACAGTAATACATAAGGTTATGGGCCAGGACCATAGACTTGGATAGACATAACATCTCTGTATCTGTGTCATGATGGCATCTGTGAGAGCATGGGCAGCGCCATTGAGGCCATCTCCATCATGAAATAGTCAATTTTCTTCTTCATTGTCTAATCCGTCCTGATGGAGGTCATGCTGACCGGATCATCAGGAGGGATCAGCAAATGAAGTTGGAAGTCCCGCCCAGTTGACTAAATCAAAATGGCGAAAGTCCTCAATGGCGCTGCCCATGCTAACACATTCTATTGGCCACTAAAGGACTCCATACAACTCTATTGCCAGGGCATGGGTTTGGTTAGGTTTAAATTATAAATCAATCCTAATGTGAGTTGGATTTAAAGGATAAGCGCCTAGACTGGTGCAAGAAATATGGTGGAAGGAAACTCTCTTGCTCATGTTTACACCAATCCAATGCTTTTTAAAATTGAGTAGTAGATATAATAGGAATCAAGTACCTTTATCTGACAGAGGAAAAACAACACATAAAGTCATGGCACATTTGACATGTTATGTTTAAGTAATATTAAACATGTATCACTGACTAACCCCTTCAGTGTTAACAAAAAACAACTGCAACAACAGCAAAAACATAAGCAATACAACACTTCTTCACAAATCTATCAGTTCACAGCCAGCCGGCTTGTGTGTGTGTTTCTGTTCAACCTAACAAGATTTTCTGATTTGTCTTCAAGAAGACTCTGCGTTCCAGAGAGGTGGCCGTTCGGTTTCTCAAACACAATGATTTTCTCCACGAACGCTTGGGATACAGAGACAGAAACCAGATCCAGTGCCACTGGACACATCTTTAGATAAACAGCCATGCTGTCTTAATATGGCTGCAATCCCGTTAACGGGATGATATGACAACAGCCAGTGAAAGTGCAGGGCGCCAAATTCAAACAACAGAAATCTCATAATTAAAATTCCTCAAACATACATGTATCTTATACCATTTTAAAGGTAATCTTGTTGTTAATCCCACCAAAGTGTCCGGTTTCAAATAGGCTTTTCAGCGAAAGCAACACAAACGATTATGTTAGGTCACCACCAACTCACAGAAAAATTCAGCCATTTTTCCAGCCAAAGAGAGGAGTCACAAAAAGCACAAATAGAGATAAAATGAATCACTAACCTTTGATGATCTTCATCAGATGACACTCATAGGACTTCATGTTACACAATACATATATGTCTTGTTCGATTAAGTTCATATTTATATCCAAAAACCTCAGTTTACATTGGCGGCATGTTCAGAAATGCCTCCAAAATATCCGGAGAAATTGCAGAGAGCCACGTCAAAGAACAGAAATACTCATCATAAACTTTGATGGAAGATACATGTTTTACATAGAATTAAAGATACACTTGTTCTTAATGCAACCGCTGTGTCAGATTTCAAAAAGCTTTACGGCAAAACACAATATTCAATAATCTGAAAACAGGGTTCAGCCACAAAAGCAAGCCATACATACAGTTACCCGCCAAATTGTGCAGTCAACAAAACTCATAAAAAGCATTATAAATCTTCACTTACCTTTGCTGATCTTCGTCGGAATGCACTCCCAGGACTCCCACTTCCACAAGAAATGTTCAATTTGTTCGGTAATGTCCATCATTTATGTCCAAATAGCTATTTTTGTAGCGTGTTTGGTAAACAAATCCAACGCCAGGAAGCGCGTTCACTAAAAGCTGACGAAATGTCCAAAAGTTCCGTAACAGTCAGTAGAAACATGTCAAACGATGTATTGAATCAATCTTTAGAATGTTTTTAACATAAATCTTGAATAACGTTCCAACCGGAGAATTACATTGACTTCAGATGAGCGATGGAATAGAGCTCCCTCTCATGTGAACGCGCATGGTCAAAGCATGGTCAGGTCATGGCAGACCTGACTAATTCCCCTCTCATTCGGCCCCCCTTCACAGTAGATGCATCAGACAAGGTTCTACAGACTGATGACATCTAGTGGAAGCTGTAGGAAGTGCAAACTCATCCATATCTTGTTGTGATTTCAATAGGATCTTGGTTGAAAATCGACCAGCCTCAGAATTCCCACTTCCTGTTTGGATTTCTTCTCAGGTTTTTGCCTGCCATATGAGTTCTGTTATACTCACAGACATAATTCAAATAGTTTTAGAAACTTCAGAGTGTTTTCCATCCAATACTAATAATAATATGCATATATTAGCAACTATGACTGAGGAGCAGGCAGTTTACTCTGGGCACCTCTGTGCACCTTTCATCCAAGCTACTCAATACTGCCCCTGCAGCCATAAGAAGCTAACAGAACTGGAGAGGTGACAAACCCCTCCCAGGTATCTCCACTTCTGCAGCTCACACGGGGCACTTAATGTCCTGCCAGGTTGACCCTCCAGCTGGACAGTGACATCAGACACAATCTTCGATGCGAGGAAACTATATTTCTGAAGCACTGTGGTCGAGATGCTTGCTGGATTCATTGTGCTGGCATCTTCCTGGGGTCCTGCTGCTCCACTGCTGTACTCTCTGGTTTGCTGAAGTACAAATTACTCTGCTTCCCTCATCAGTGGCTCCATCTCTGTTGAGTGATGTGCCAGAGACACACTTGGGTCATCAGATAAGCTGCTGCAGGGGTTGGATTGAAGTTCGCTCCCAGAGGATTCAGTGTGCATGTGAAGTGCTCACGTAGTGACTTCAGGAGGACCTGTGCCAACTGTTTTGCAATAGTAGTTGACTGCAAGTGTGCCTCAAGATTGAGAAGGCACAACACCACATCAGACAGCGACTGGCTGTCAGATTGAAATTGTTCGGTGTGGATTGCGAACGGCATCAGCAACTTCACAAGCTCTTCTATCTTGACCCAGTCATGCTTCTTGCTCGCCCTCTGATTTATTCCCTGTTAGCTAGTGAAAGTGATGCACAAGCTAGGCCTATTTGAACATTTATCCGCCAGATTCAGAAACTTGAAAACCCCATTAGGAAAAAAGCTTGAAAATACCATTTGCTTTTTGCACAAAGTTCATGGCTTTTATTTTATTTTAGTTCGTTTTGCAGTCAAAGATAATAGTTTCAGTATAGTTTTAGTTTTTCAAATGTTTTTCATTTTTATTTCAGTTTACTAAATTGTTTTTCCAATTGTAGTTTTTATTTTATTTTAGTTTCAGTTTTTGTTCACTATAATAACCTTGCCTCCTTGTTTCACCAACCCGCTCCATTTGACTTCCTATTTAATCATTTACAGTGCACTTTGGAAATTATTCAGACCCCTTCCCTTTTTCCATATTTTGTAATGTAACAACCTGTAAAATGGATTAAAACATTTTCCTCATCAATCTACACACAATACCCTGTGATGACAAAGCGGGAAATGTTTTTTAGAGATTTTTGTAAAAAATAAAAAACTGAAATATCTTATTTACATAAGTATTCAGACCCTTTGCTATGATACTCGAAATTGACCTTAGGTGCATCCTGTTTCCATTGATCATCCTTGAGATGTTTCTACAACTTGATGGGGGTCCACCTGTGGTAAATTCAATTGATTGGACATGATTTGGAAAGCACACACCTGTCTATATAAGGTCCCACTGTTGACCGTGCATGTCAGAGCAAAAACCAAGCCGTGAGGTCGAAGGAATTGTCCGTAGAGCTCCAAGACAGGATAGTGTCGAGGCACAGATCTGGGGAAGGGTACCAAAAATGTTCTGCAGCATTGAAGGTCCCCAAGAACACAGTGGCCTCCATCATCCTTAAATGGAAGAAGTTTGGAACCACCAAGACTCTTCCTAGAGCTGGCCGCCCGGCCAAACTGAGCAATCGGGGGAGAAGGCTCGGGTCAGAGGTGACCAAGAACCCAATGATCACTCTGACAGAGCTCCAGAGTTCCTCTGTGAAGATGGGAGAACCTACCAGAAGGACAACCATCTCTGCAGCACTCCACCAATCAGGTCTTTAAGGTAGAGTTGACAGACAGAAGCCACTCCTCAGTAAAAGGCACATGATAGCCTGCTTGGAGTTTGCCAAAAGGGACCTAAAGGACTCTGACCATGAGAGACAAGATTCTCTAGTCTGATGAAACCAAGATTGAACTCTTTGGCCTGAATGCCAAGAATCACATCTGAAGGAAACCTTGCACTAACCCTACGGTGATGCATGGTGGTGGCAGCATCATGCTGTGGGGATGTTTTTCAGCGGAATGGACTGGGAGACTAGTCAGGATCAAGGGAAAGATTATCGGAGCAAAGTACACAGAGATCCTTGATGAAAACCTGCTCCAGAGTGCTCCAGACCTCAGACTGGGGTGAAGGTTCACCTTCCAACAGAACAACGAACCTAAGCACACAGCCAAGACAATGCAAGAGTGGCTTCGGGACAAGTCTCTGAATGTCCTTGAGTGACCCAGCCAGAGCCCGGACCTGATCCCGATCGAACATCTCTGGAGAGAGCTGAAAATTGCTGTGCAGCAATGCTCCCCATCCAACCTAACAGAGCTAGAGAGGATCTGCAGAGAAGAATGGGATAAACTACCCAAATACAGGTGTGCCAAGCTTGTAGCGTCATACCCAAGAAGACTCGAGGCTGTAATTACTGCCAAAGGTGCTTCAACAAAGTACTGAGTAAAGGTTCTGAATATGTGATATTTCAGTTTTACATTTTTGATACATTTGCAAAAAAATATACAATAACTGTTTTTGCTTTGTCATTATAGGGTATTGTGTGTAGATTGCTGAGGGAAAAAAACGATTTAATCAATTTTAGAATAAGGCTGTAATGTAATAAAATGTGGAAAAAGTCAGAATGCACTGGATGTCAGTGAAGAAGGCCGTCTAAATTCCATGGATCCCTGTGGGATTCCTGGGTCAGACAGCACAACGCACCACTCCAGGCCAGCTTCCCGGCAGAGCTGGGCTCTGAGGCTGAATCACACAGCTCATTGTGCTCCGCAGTTCTTTTGATGAGAGAATTTTTAACCCTAACCCTAAATCAGGCTAGAGGAATGGCTATCTGTGTAAGCAGGTTCAGGGGTGGGTGGACGGATCTCACGACATGCAGACCACAGTGCTGAGCAGAATTATTTGCCATTGTTTTAAATGGCTAGTGAGCTCGGCCATTCAAACTCGAAAGTCATTACCTGCACTCTCTCACACAAATACTTTCATGTGTTACTTTCATCAACAATACATCAATATTTCAAGTCATTGTGCTACATAATTGTTTGTATTAAACTCTCCATTCTCTCTCCCATCTCTTCCCTCCTCAGTTATGTGGGCCGTGTTGTGGGTAACGGCCTTCAGGCCCAGAAAAACAACCCAGAGATCAAGGTCCGCAGCATCGACCCCATCCTGGTGGGAGCTAGAGACAGACTAGAACATTTCAAACTGGTATGTCTCACTACCCCTGTTTCTCCTTCCCTTTGACATGTGACTATGTGACTGTAAACTTGACCACTGATGACACCAACATGTCAGTTACCTACCATTCTGATACTTCTTCTGCAAACTTAATCATATTCCTATTTCAGCTTTGGACAGAAATGTTGTATGAGGACAAATGTTGGAGTTGCATTCAGGGCAATTATCTGCAGGCATATGGATCTATCGCACATCTCTAGTATGCAAACAGCTGTGTGTCTCAGGGCCATGCCTGTTGCACTATATTATCAAAGATACTGGTAACTAGCCCAAGATATCACATTGGCATTGTTTCCAATGGGAGCAAATGAAGCATAGTGGGCAGAACAAGCAAGGAGTTGGGCAAGGGATGTGTTTCCATATTTACGTTGGGGAACACTTTTCTGTAAATTGTGTGTGTGAAATAACTAAATTCGTCATTGCACTCCTTCTAAACGACAAAGGGTCAAGTCTATAAAGTGCACTCTGTTCGTAACAGATTCTAGTTTGGGGAAAAGATTGAATTGAGATCAACTGTTTCATCGAAGAAAATTAGCAGAATGTCAGCCAAGTTTAATCTAACTCAATTTTCTCACACTTCCGTCACTGGACTTCCTCACATTGCAATATTTGGTGGTGAGTGGAAGTTCCATACAGATGCTTCAGATTTATACATCCTGTGAGACAACTGGCTCCTTCTTCTGTCTGTGATATTATGTTGGTTGATGTCTCTGAGTTAACATTGAACCTGGGCCTACTGTACTGTTCTGGGTTCTGATGAGTCAGTGGAGTGGACAGGACCTTTCTGTCTGGTCACACGCTCTCATCTGGGCCCATGGCACTGGGATGAACCAGGTCAGAGGTCACAGATGGCGTGTCGTCACTGAAATGGTGACTGTAATGCCTCCAGGGATAGCTGCTCCCCATCATGTGAAAGAGGGATTAAGAGGTGATGGATAGGCGGACCGATGTATGCAGAGTGACACACCCATGGTAAAGGGAATAGGGGAGTTCACATCCTTTCCACTTAGATGCTGTTCACACCAGTCATGGTAAGTAGATTTGTGTGTTATTAGAAATTGTTTTATGTCTTTTTTATTGCTCTGTGCTCGGTACAAATCACGCCATTGGAGGGGATTCAGACGTGCGGACTGAGAGGACTGAGAGAGAGGAACAGGGTCCCATCACAGACCCATCACAGATACTTAGATAGATATTAAATCAGCCAGTTGCACCCCTCAACCGCTCAGGCATTCACTGAGACATTCACTATGAGAATGGAACAAAATAACCCACCAATGCATCATAGATAAAGGACCTCAATGCAAAGCATCATAGATCATGGAGGAGGAGGCTGTGGGGTCAGCGAGGCAGGAAGGAGGGGTCACACAGTGTTCTGTATGTTTTATTCAGCCAGTTATTCTAATCCTGTCTGGCTGCGACCTCCTCCCTCCTCCCCCTTCCTCTGCTGTGTTTGTCTCTTGGGTAATTGGCGGTGTCTCGGGGGCCTGGCCTTGTGCAAACAGCCCTGTCCCTCTGATAGATGCAGTGTGAACCCAGTGCTCTTAATGGCTAGATGCCCACGGAAGCGCCAGCGATTTCACGGGCTGGAAAAAGCTGGCCCTCAGCGACATGAGGATAGACATTGCATAGGAGTTGGATTATGTCTGTTTCATAATATGTTTTCCGCTTATGTCATTCCCTACACCTCGAAGTCTAGGAGTTCAAATAATGTTTTAGCTGTTGACCAAGGTGAGTGCTTAGAGCTGGAGGTGGGTCCTTCAATCTGCTGCATCATTCCACATATACCCAGTAGTTACACTTACAGACTAACAGAGTATTTTTTTAGGTCAACAACCTGAGGAACAGTGGACACGTCAGCAGATACAGAGGAGACACAGGGAGCATTGAAGCCAGATTCTTGTTATGTAAATGTCCTTTAACCTAAATGTTCCTTGAGCTAGAAGCCAAAACAAATTTTCCCCTCAGCCTCTCTAGAGAGGCTTTATGCAGACTGCAGAGTCAGAGGCGCTCAGGGAATAGTCCCTCCTTGCCTGGCTGGTCTGCCAGGAGCTCTGTTCTAACCTTTGTGGGGCTGAACAGTTACCAGTAGGGCTGTGACGATACCAGTATCGCAAAAAACATTTAATGGAAAAAATTTAAACACGAGGTTGACCAAACTTTTTAGTCCTTTAAATACCTGTATGTAAAATATTGTGTGCTATAGTTTGGAAAATAAATGTGACTCTGGATGACAACATAATGATGCTTGTTTCCAACATTAGGGCTGTTTTCCTTAAGAAGTTATATCCGCTTCGTGCTTTGTTTCCTTGCCACGATACTAACGAGTATCGCGATACTGGTATCGTCCCGGATCTAGCTACCAGACCCGTTGAGTCCTGTTGTGCTGTGTTTGTGTCTCTCCCCCAAACTCCACCCACTGTCTCTCTCTCTGTCACTCTCTCTCGCTCTCTCTGGTACTATATTTTTCTGTATACTTTATTTTCATTGAACATTCGTTTTCCTTTCTCTCGTTAACCGTTGTCTGGTCTATCACTCAGAGTTATGGTATTGTCTCGCTTTGTTAGAAGTGTCCTAACAGGGCTCTATGTGCCCAAAATCTTTATCTAAAGTTGGTCACACAGGGTTATACAGATAAAGGTTTTAATCTTTAGCCAACATTATTCACAATTACTATATTCTGCTTGAGTCAATTCTTAATAAATTAGGTTATCTGGAGCCAGTTTGAAGCAGAGTATACCCTGTGAAGCCATCAGATCACCTCCCATGCTTGGTGTGAGAGCAAGGATTCCCCTGTTATCACCCCAGACTAATTCGATAAGCAATGACCATGTCGGCTGTTAGCGGGGAGTTCTAAAAAGAGGGATACTTGGTGTCCAGCCCATTGTTCCAGCTGTTTCTGGGAGGGGATCGGGGAGAGAGAGAGGAGAGGCACACAGCTCATCTGGCCCTCTGGGAGCCATTTAACTTCTGTCTCTTATTACTTCATTAAAAGCAGACGTGACTGGGTTTGTTTCTGTGGGCCGGCCCAGCCTGGCCCAAACAGAGCAGGCAGTCTCTTCAAAGCAGCCAGAGGCTGGGAACATCTATCAGAGAGGTGGGAAGGGGAGTGGAAACCTAAGGAGTCAATTTAAGCACTTTGAGGTGGCTAAGAGCTCAATGTGAGAGAGAAAAGTGATTTACAAGATTGCATGTGTTTTATGGCCACTGTACCTGAGGGGAGAGAGAACGTTCACAACGTTCACAGCCAGTGCCAGTGTGCTTGTTTTTCTAACCCTGACTGGGACCCTGCTCGCCTCTATAACTAACAAATCACACGCAAGAGATTAGATTAAGATTGTTAGATTTTCCCCATGTGTACTAAGGTTAATTTGAAAGGGAGGAATCTTCAACCCCAAAGAAGGATCTTATTTGATTTCCTGAAGAAGGCATTAACCTTCCTTTTTGGAGTTTATTTCAAATGCCCTCTACTTTGAAATAATAAAGAATCTTCCATGGATTTCAGAAAGCCTGGATTTATTTGCTGTGATAGCTGCTCTGGTGAGGTCGAAGTCGAGGCCTGATCTGGCTGACATTGCTTTGGTTCCTTTTGACCCGGTCTGGACCAGAATCATGTTCTGAATAATACAGGAAATACACTGTGGGTTTTCACAACATTGCAGCATCTGTATTAAAAGATGAGCTATGTTGACCTAGCCATGTGTCTATCATAGTACAGCAAAAGATCTTGAGATAACAACATGTAGAAAGAAAGAGAGAAGAGAGAGAGAAAGAAAGAGCTTCGCAAAACAAATACGAGAAAATTCTGCAGTTGAAATCAGTTCCTGACTGTTTATCCCAGTTGGTGGGTCAATTAATCATGTGGAATTAGCATCATGGAAAAGCACACTCAGCAAATTGAGGTTGAGGCTCACTACCTTTACACAGTTCTTTTTTCTATGATAATTTATGCATGAGAGTAAAGTAATGTGCACGCTCCCCGTGCCCTGTAGGTTTTCTCATTAAAAATGATTTATGTATCATCTTTTAGTTATTAAGATTTATAAGATATATGTATTTTTGTGCATGACAATATTTCCTTTTTTTGTCTGTTTAAATATTACTGACTAGCCATGAGACTGGGGGTGTAACGGTTCACCAAACCCACGGTTCTGTATGTACAGTATCAGACCTCAGGATAAGACCCAGATGCAGACAGTTCGAATCACAGATGTTTATTAACAAAACGGGGCAGGCAGACGACAGGTCAAGGGCAGGCAGAGGTTGGTAATCCAGGGCAGTGTCAGACAGGTACAGAACGGCAGGCAGGCTCAGGGTCAGGACAGGCAGAGGTCAGTAATCCAGAGCAGTGTCAGACAGGTACAGAATGGCAGGCAGGCTCAGGGTCAGGACAGGCAGAGGTCAGTAATCCAGGGCAGTGTCAGACAGGTACAGAACGGCAGGGAGGCTCAGGGTCAGGACAGGCAGAGGTCAGTAATCCAGGGCAGTGTCAGACAGGTACAGAACGGCAGGCAGGCTCAGGGTCAGGACAGGCAGAGGTCAGTAATCCAGGGCAGTGTCAGACAGGTACAGAACGGCAGGCAGGCTCAGGGTCAGGACAGGCAGAGGTCAGTAATCCAGAGCAGTGTCAGACAGGTACAGAATGGCAGGCAGGCTCAGGGTCAGGACAGGCAGAGGTCAGTAATCCAGGGCAGTGTCAGACAGGTACAGAACGGCAGGCAGGCTCAGGGTCAGGACAGGCAGAGGTCAGTAATCCAGGGCAGTGTCAGACAGGTACAGAACGGCAGGCAGGCTCAGGGTCAGGACAGGCAGAGGTCAGTAATCCAGGGCAGTGTCAGACAGGTACAGAATGGCAGGCAGGCTCAGGGTCAGGACAGGCAGAGGTCAGTAATCCAGAGCAGTGTCAGACAGGTACAGAACGGCAGGCAGGCTCAGGGTCAGGACAGGCAGAGGTCAGTAATCCAGAGCAGTGTCAGACAGGTACAGAACGGCAGGCAGGCTCAGGGTCAGGACAGGCAGAGGTCAGTAATCCAGAGCAGTGTCAGACAGGTACAGAATGGCAGGCAGGCTCAGGGTCAGGACAGGCAGAGGTCAGTAATCCAGGGCAGTGTCAGACAGGTACAGAACGGCAGGCAGGCTCAGGGTCAGGACAGGCAGAGGTCAGTAATCCAGGGCAGTGTCAGACAGGTACAGAATGGCAGGCAGGCTCAGGGTCAGGACAGGCAGAGGTCAGTAATCCAGGGCAGTGTCAGACAGGTACAGAACGGCAGGCAGGCTCAGGGTCAGGACAGGCAGAGGTCAGTAATCCAGAGCAGTGTCAGACAGGTACAGAACGGCAGGCAGGCTCAGGGTCAGGACAGGCAGAGGTCAGTAATCCAGGGCAGTGTCAGACAGGTACAGAACGGCAGGCAGGCTCAGGGTCAGGACAGGCAGAGGTCAGTAATCCAGGGCAGTGTCAGACAGGTACAGAACGGCAGGCAGGGTCAGGACAGGCAGAGGTCAGTAATCCAGGGCAGTGTCAGACAGGTACAGAATGGCAGGCAGGCTCAGGGTCAGGACAGGCAGAGGTCAGTAATCCAGGGCAGTGTCAGACAGGTACAGAATGGCAGGCAGGCTCAGGGTCAGGGCAGGTGAAACAGATAAGGGTGTGACATACAGTGTCTTCAGAAAGTGTTCCTTGACTTTTTCCACATTATGTTGTGTTACAGCCTGAATTTCAAATGGAATTAATTCCGATTTTTTTGTCACTGGCCCACCCCCATAATGTCAAAGTGGAATTATGTTTTTCAAAATGTTTACAAATTAATTTAAAATGAAAAGCTGAAATGTCTTGAGTCAATAAGTTCAGGAGTCAGAATGTGCTTAACAACTCACATAATAAGTTGCATGGACTCACTCTCTGTGTGCAATATTAGTGTTTAACATGTATTTTTGAATGGCTACCTCATCTCTGTAAGGTCCTTAGGTCGAGCAATGAATTTCAAACACAGATTCACACCACAAAGACCAAATAGGTTTTCCAATGCCTTGCAAAGAAGGGCATCTATTGGTAGATGGGTAAAAATGTTTTAAAGCAGACTTTGAATATCCCTTTGAGCATGGAGAAGTTATTAATTACACTTTGGATGGTGTATCAATACACCCTGTCACTACAAAGATATAGGCATCCTTCCTAACTCAGTTGCTGGGGAGGAAGCAAACCGCTCAGGGATTTCACCATGAGGCCAATGGTGACTTTAAAACATTTACAAGGTTTAATGGCTGTGATAGGAGAAAACTGAGAATGGATCAACAACATTATAGTTACTCCACAATACTAACCTAATTGACAGAAAGAAAAGAAGGAAGCATGTATGGAATAAAATATTTTTAAAGAATGCATCCTGTATGCAAAAAGGCACTAAAGTAATACTGCAAATAATGTGGCAATTCACTTTTTGTTCTGAATACAAAGTGTTATGTTTGGGGCAAATCCATTACAGCACATTATTGAGTATCACTCTCCATATTTTCAAGCATAGTGGTGGCTGCATCATGTTATGTGTATGCGTGTAATCGTTAAGGACTGGGGAGTTTTTCAGGATAAGAAATAAAAGGAATGGAGCTAAGACAAGGAAACATCCTAGAGGAAAACCTGGTTCAGTCTGCTTTCCACCGAACAACTGGGAGATGAATTCACCTTTCAGCAGGACAATAACCTAAAATAAGGCCACATCTACACTGGAGTTACTTACCAAGAAGACAGTGAGTGGCCGAGTCACAGTATTGACTTAAATCTACCTGAAAGTCTATGGCAAGACCTGAAAATGGTTGTCTAGCATTGATCAACCACTAATTTGACAGAGCTTCAAGAATTTTGAAAAGAATAATGGGCAAATGTTGCACAATCCAGCTGTGGAAAGCTCTTTGAGACTTACCCAGAAAGACGCTGCCAACGGTGTTTCTACAAAGTATTGACTCAGGGGTGTGAATACTTTTGCAAATGAGATATTTCTGTATTTCATTTTTAATAATTTAGCAGACATTTCTGTAGACATGTTTTCACTTTGTCATTATGGGGTATTGTGTGTAGATGGCTGAGAATTTTTTATTTATTTAATTCATTTTGAATTCATGCTGTAACACAACAAAATGTGGAATAAGTCAAGAGGTATTAATACTTACTTGCTGCTTTTTGGGGTCACAGTTCAATTCGGTTTCGGTACCGCACGAAAATGTAATGCCATTCACAATGCTCCTGGCATTGTCTGATGCTGCGTTTTGAACCATGTAGGAGGTGGGAATTTACCAGTTGTGAAGTCGGAAATACCAGTCGGATGCATTCATGTGATTTGAACTCATTGAGAAATGCTGATTGGCTAATGGCCAACAAGCTGCCTCAACCATAAACTAAATGTACAGCTATCATGCTTGTTAACACATTATAGAGTTCAGAAAGCACATTAATAGATTACTTTTTATAATGTTTTGTTGTTGCATTTAACTACCGAAAATGACATTTCCTTAGTAGGTGACATCAGAGGTCACCATGTGGGAGAAGTGGGTGCTAAGGATGATAGACGAGTTTCCCAGTAGTAATTACCAGTTGGGGGGCCGTTCAAGTGGATTCCCACTTCTACCTTGGTTACGAATGCACCATGACACTGCCTCCTTCAGTGCCAGATGTGCACTTGTTACTCTGTAGCACGGTACATCTCCCACTCTGTGGTAATGTGATTGGCTGTCACTGTGAAAGTAAGCACAACACAGGGTGCATTGGCCAATTCATTGAACATTTTGGCTTATATAGAGTGGGTACTACCTGCTTATATAGAGTGGGTACTACCTGTTTGCTGAAATGGGTGCAAGAGGGAAGTTTGTAAAGTGGCTCGAGAACTTTCACGAGGGGCTGCCTGAAACCCCCTATTCTCAATCACCGAGAACGGGCACATAAACATGACTATAAACCAAAGACTGTAAAAAATATAAACATAGCCTTATTATCACTCTTGTAATTTATTTGGCCCGGTCAGAATCAGCTGATCGAATGCGGAGTGGTAGACAATGTGTTGTTGTTTCTTTGTGTTTCCGTCTTGCGCCGGTATACTGGGGTGATGTTGGCGTAAATCGTACAGCACTAGTTCCTGGCTGCGCCTCCCAAAAGGACAGTTTGAAATACTCCAGTTAAGATTTTAATTTTGATTAACATGCGCATAGGCTTTGGTTGTTTTAACGGAATAGCCTGAAATGTTTTTTTCAGCTCAGATTTATTCAAGAGGTATAGGCCAGCGTAGTCATAACCCATAGGCCTATTGTTTTTTTAT
Organism: Salvelinus alpinus; assembly: GCF_045679555.1. Taxonomy (NCBI): domain Eukaryota; kingdom Metazoa; phylum Chordata; class Actinopteri; order Salmoniformes; family Salmonidae; genus Salvelinus; species Salvelinus alpinus. Next base: position 24,170,923 of record NC_092091.1, read on the forward strand.
ATTCATTCGGGTACACAGTGAGGACCATTTAGTAAGAATACGTGTACCGTTACACCCCTACATGTGACCCATGAGTCTTAAATACCTACATATGTGAGTCTGCCAACACACAATAAAAGCCCCCACAAGAGAGCTTTCTCAGTAATTCTTCATGAACAGACTAGCAGAGGTTTTAATGAGCTAACACTGTTGTTATGAAGAGAATCCATCCTCCAAAAAAGCAAATTAAGAAGCAATCACAGACACAGGAAGCCAATTAATGTACTGTAAAGGCTTAATGTTCTCCAGACACACACATATAGATGGGTATAATCACCATATAGATGTGTACAATCACACACACACACACACACACACAACGTGTGATGCTGTCATGCAATTAGAACGTTTGATGCTGATGTGATTCTATGTGAACACACAGCGCAGTGTAAAATACATGCCTGCCTGTCAGGACCCGGTGCGAGAAACAGTCACTAATAATCGGCAGAACCCAGAAGATGAGGCAGACACAGCAGTACTAGAGATGGTGGTTTAATAAAAGAACAAGATCTTCAGGCAAAGAATATAAATCCACAACGTCCAAAATAAAGCCAAGAGGCAAAAAATGGATATCTTCCAAAATACAAAGAAAATCCACAAAGTGGTAAGAACAGCAAGGGAAAAAACAAACCTCAAAAGACTAATCCAAAAATACACAAGAACAAAACCAGAGAACCTCTGGAAAATCCAACAAGAGAAAATATATGTTCACAACAAGGCTTGGGCTGGGGCTGGGTGCTAACATACAAACACTGAGCAAAGAACTGAGGAACACACAGGGTTTAAATACCAACAAGGGAACGACACACAGGTGCAAACAATAATAGAGCAAGGAAAAAACAAAAGGTTCAAAAAAGGTGCAATGGGGACATCTAGTGACAAAAACCAGAACAGTCCTGGCCAAAACCTGACAGAATCCCCCTCCTAGGAACGGCTCCTGACGTTCCTACCAGCCTTCTCAGGGTGGAGGGCCCTGAACTGACGAATGAGGTCAGGGTCCAGTATGTCCTTGGCAGGAACCCAGGAGCGCTCCTCGGGACCGTAGCCTTCCCAGTCCACCAGATACTGCCAGGACCGCTGCACCCGGCGGGAGTCCAGTATCCGGTGGACGGTATAAGCCGACTGGCCTCCGATGACACGGGGCGGAGGGGGAGGTCTGCCTGCCGGGATAAGGGGAGAAAAAACAACAGGTTTTAATAAAGAAATGTGAAATGTGGGATTGATCTTAAGGGATCTGGGTAAGTGCAGGCGAAAAGTAACGGGATTGACTCTCCTGGCAATCTTAAAGGGACCGATGAATCTCTGGGACAGCTTGCGAGACTCCACCCGTAGCGGTAAGTTTTTTGTTGAGAGCCATACTCTCTGGCCGGGGTACAGGGTAGGACCGGGACGGCGACGTCTGTTGGCTTGTCGTTGGTACTGCTGTGAGGAACGCAGAAGATTAAGACGGGCCTTCTTCCACGTAAGCCGACAGCGTCTGATGAACCTCGAGGCTGAAGGCACTCTGACTTCTGCCTCCTGGTCCGGGAACAATAGAGGAGCATAGCCAAACTGACACTCGTGCGGGGATATACCAGTGGAGGAGGAGCACAAGGTGTTGTGCGCGTACTCGGCCCAAACAATGAAGGTTGACCATGTGGATGGGTTGTTGGAAACCATACATCTGAGGGTGGTTTCCAGCTCCTGATTCATCCTCTCAGTTTGGCCGTTGGACTCCGGATGGTACCCTGAAGATAAACTGGCCGTGGCCCCTATGAGTTGGCAGAAGGCCTTCCAAAACCTTGAGGCGAACTGGGGACCTCTGTCGGAAACCATATCCTGCGGGATGCCAAAGACTCGGAACACATGGTTAATCACCAACTCAGCTGTTTCCTTGGCAGAAGGTAATTTGGTCAAGGGAACAAACCTGGCCGCCTTAGAAAACCTGTCGATGATGACTAGGATAGTAGTATTACCATGGGACGGAGGAAGGCCAGTAATAAAGTCCAACGAGATATGGGACCAGGGTCGGTGGGGAATAGATAAAGGGTGAAGGAGTCCTTGAGGGCGGAGGTGAGAAGATTTGCCCTGGCAGCACACGGGACAGGCCTTGACGAAAGTGGCAACGTCTTCTTTTATGGTGGGCCACCAGAACTTACGCTGAATGAACTCCAAGGTGCGACCTACGCCCGGGTGACAGGTGAGGCGAGAGGAGTGCCCCCACAGAAGGACTTGGGATCTTGCTGCCTTGGGAACAAACAACCGATTGGCAGGACCTCCTTTAGGACCCGGTTCGATGGCTTGAGCTTGTCTCACGGTATCCTCAACTTGCCACGAGATTGGAGCCACGATCTTAGCGGCAGGAAGAACAGTCATGTCAGTATCTTCTCGAATGGCAGGAGAGTAGACTCGTGACAAGGCATCCGGTTTGAGATTCTTCGACCCGGGTCTATAGGTGAGAATAAACTGGAATCGGCTGAAGAAAAGAGACCATCGAGCTTGTCTGGAGTTCAACCGCTTCGCCTGCTGGATATACTCCAGATTTTTGTGGTCCGTAAGCACTTGAAACGGTTGAGAAGCCCCCTCGAGCCAGTGTCTCCATTCCTTCAATGCCATCTTAACCGCTAGGAGTTCACGATCCCCCACATCGTAATTCCTCTCGGCCGGGGTAATCCGGTGAGAGAAGAAGGCGCAAGGATGAAGCCTCTTGTCTTCACCCCTCTGAGACAGGACAGCTCCAACACCAACCTCTGATGCGTCTACCTCCACCACAAAAGGTTAATCCGCCGTCGGTAGTGTCAGGATGGGAGCAGAGAGGATGCGCTGCTTGAGTCCTTGGAAGGCCGTCTCAGCTTCTCTTCCCCACAGAAACCTTGTGTTGCCACCCTTGGTTAACGCTGAGAGAGGGGCTGCCACCGAGCTGAAGTTCTTGATGAACTTGCGGTAGAAATTAGTGAAGCCCAGGAAACGCTGAACTTCCTTAACGGACTTGGGGGTGGGCCAATCTGCTACCGCCCCTACCTTCTTGGGGTCCATCTGGACTCGACCGGGTTCCACTACAAATCCCAGGAATTGTACTCGAGAGGAATGGAATTCACACTTTTCCGGCTTAACGTACAAATGGCTGTCTAGAAGGCGTTTGAGCACTTGTCTGACATGCTTAGTGTGTTCTTGAAGGGAGCTCGAAAAGATGAGGATGTCATCCAAGTAAACAAACACGAAAATGTTAAGCATATCCCTAAGCACATCGTTTATGAGCGCTTGGAACACAGCCGGGGCGTTGGTCAGGCCGAAGGGCATCACCAAGTATTCGTAGTGACCAGTAGGCGTGTTGAAAGCGGTCTTCCACTCGTCACCGGGTTTGATCCGCACAAGATGGTATGCGTTCCGCAGGTCAAGCTTAGTGAAGACAACTGCTTCCTGGAGCAGCTCAAAGGCTGTGGCCATAAGGGGTAGCGGGTAGCGGTTACGGACGGTTATGGCATTAAGTCCCCGGTAGTCGATGCAAGGACGTAATCCCCCGTCTTTTTTGGCCACAAAGAAAAACCCTGCTCCCGCCGGCGAGGTGGATGGACGCATGAGGCCTGCTGCCAGAGAGTCCTTGATGTAGGTATCCATAGCAGCTCGTTCGGGAGGAGATAGGGAAAAGATCCGACCCCTGGGGGGGCAGGTGCCCGGAAACAGGTCGATGGGGCAATCGTAAGGTCTATGGGGTGGTAGTTTGGTGGCCCTCTGTTTGCTAAATACCGGTTTGAGGTCATGGTAACACTCGGGAACTCGGGACAGGTCGATGGATTCTAGAGACTCGGGAGGGGAACTCGGGGAACTTGGGAAGATACAAGTGGCTTGGCACGTAGGACCCCACTGCTTGATAGTGCCCACAGACCAGTCGATGTGAGGGTTATGGCTGTGAAGCCAGGGGTATCCAAGGACGAGAGGGAACTCGGAACACGAGGTCAGATGAAAGTTCATCACTTCCTGGTGTTGGGAAACTGAAAGTCGCAAGGGGGTAGTGACACGAGTGACAAGTCCAGATCCCAAAAGGGCTTCCATCCAACGTAGTAACCCTTATGGGGTCACTTAGAGGTTCAGAGGGAACGCCATTCTCCTTCGCCCAGACACCATCCATGAAGTTACCTGCGGCTCCAGAGTCTACCAAGGCTTGAAGGGGAAGCTCGTGGTTGTCCCAGGAAAGGGTAACTGGAATGAGCAGGCGGGAGTTGGATGGATGGGAGGAGGTTATGTTTCCCGTTACAGTCCTCCCAGGCCTGCACGGGAGAGTGCGTTTTCCCTGGAGCCCGGGACACGTGGAGAGGAAATGGCCCGGTTTGCCGCAATATAGACAGCATCGCTCCCTCATCCGGCGGTCTCTCTCTGCCTGGGAGATGCGTCCAACCTGCATGGGTTCCGGTGGAGTCAGCGAGGATAAAGGTGGAGACTCGGAGCTGGGACCGATAGGAGCTAGGGTGAGAGATCTACGGTTGAGCTCTCTCTCTCTCAGATGCTGGTCTATGCGTGAAGCCAACTTGATCAGGGACTCGAGGTTGTCCGGTGGTTCCCGAGTGGCCAGTTCATCTTGGATGGTGTCGGAAAGACCCTTCAAAAAGCACACTGTGAGCGCCTCGTCGTTCCAGCCACTCGCTGCTGCCACCGTGCGGAACTGGATGGCATAGTCCGTCACGCTGCGCCGACCTTGGCGGAGAGTCAGGAGCTGTTTGGCTGAGTCAGGACCGCTGGTAGGACCTTGAAACACTCGCTTGAATTCTTCAGCAACGGTAGAGTAGCTGGCACAGCAGGGACTTTGGGCATCCCACACAGCAGTAGCCCAGGCTAGGGCTTTTTCCGACAGCAGGGTGATGATATATGCTATCTTGGACCGGTCGGTGGGAAACGACGAGGGTTGCAGCTCGAAGGAGAGAGAACATTGGGTGAAAAACCCCTTACAAACACTCGGATCACCTGAGAACCGTTGGGGAGGCGGCAGACGAGGTTCAGCCAGGGGGTTAACTGCCACGGGCACTTGAATCTGATGAACTGGAGCAGAAGCGGTTGCAGGAGAAAGTTGATCAGAAATCTGCTTTATGGAAGTCATCATCTCCGACAGAAGTTGAGAATGTCCAGCCATTAAGGCCTCTTGCTGAACCAGAGCAGCTTCGTGACGTTGGACAGTCCCCTCGTGGTGGGACAGCATGGGAAAAAAGTCCTGGGTACTGGCTGCCTCTGGGTTCATTTTAATGGCTCAGTGTTTCTGTCAGGACCCGGTGCGAGAAACAGTCACTAATAATCGGCAGAACCCAGAAGATGAGGCAGACACAGCAGTACTAGAGATGGTGGTTTAATAAAAGAACAAGATCTTCAGGCAAAGAATATAAATCCACAACGTCCAAAATAAAGCCAAGAGGCAAAAAATGGATATCTTCCAAAATACAAAGAAAATCCACAAAGTGGTAAGAACAGCAAGGGAAAAAACAAACCTCAAAAGACTAATCCAAAAATACACAAGAACAAAACCAGAGAACCTCTGGAAAATCCAACAAGAGAAAATATATGTTCACAACAAGGCTTGGGCTGGGGCTGGGTGCTAACATACAAACACTGAGCAAAGAACTGAGGAACACACAGGGTTTAAATACCAACAAGGGAACGACACACAGGTGCAAACAATAATAGAGCAAGGAAAAAACAAAAGGTTCAAAAAAGGTGCAATGGGGACATCTAGTGACAAAAACCAGAACAGTCCTGGCCAAAACCTGACACCTGCCTGCTCATGTGTTATTACAAGGCCTAGTACTAGTACCAATTGTCCCAGTGGGTATCATACAATATTCATTTGAAAGGAGACATTAAACATGTAATTATAATAAAACCAGAAGATTATGATATGGAGAGAGGTAAAGTTTGAGCAAGAAAATATGAAACTAGAGAAAAGGCGAAAGCATGAAAAGATAGGTATAGAGCGATTGAATAGGGAATTTGTAGGCCTATACGATTGCAATGACACCTCAGTCAGTGTTCAGACTGCCTAAGAAGATCCAGGTCTTTTGTGTTTTCCAGACCTTTTCAATGACACTACAAGACAATACAATATGCTCACATTCAGATTTTCAGAGTGATTTCCAACAGAGCAGTACAAATGAATATACTATTCGAAAAAGACAATCACTTGTTAGTCAGTGTAAAATATGAATGTAGCCACATACAGTACCAGTCAAAAGTTTGGACACACCTACTCATTCTACAATGTACAATAATAGTGAAGACATCAAAACTATGAAACAACACATATGGAATCATGTAGTAACCAAAGAAGTGTTAAACAAATCAAAATATTTTGTATATTTGAGATTCTTCAAAGTAGCCACCCTTTGCCTTGATAGAAGCTTTGCAAACTCTTGGCATTCTCTCAACCAGCTTCACCTGGAATGCTTTTCTTACAGTCTTGAAGGAGTTCCCACATATGTAGAGCACTTGTTGGCTGCTTTTCCTTCACTCTGCGGTCCAACTCATCCCAAACCATCTCAATTGGGTTGAGGTCGGGTGATTGTGGAGGCCAGGTCATCTGATGTAGCACTCCATCACTCTCCTTCTTGTTCAAATAGCCCTTACACAGCCTAGAGGTGTGTTGGGTCATTGTCTTGTTGAAAAACAAATGATAGTCCCACTAAGCGCAAAGAAGATAGAATGGCGTATTGCTGCAGAATGCTGTGGTAGCGATGCTGGTTAAGTGTGCCTTGAATTCTAAATAAATCACTAACAGTGTCACCAGCAAAACACCCCCACACCATCACACCTCCTCCTCCATGCTTCACAGTGGGAATTACACATGCAGAGATCATCCGTTCACCAACTCTGCATCTCACAAAGACACAGCGGTTGGAACCAAAAATCTCAAATTTCCACCCGTCTAATGTCCATTGCTCATGTTTATTCGACCAAGCATGTCTTTTCTTCTTATTGGTGTCCTTTAGTAGTGGTTTCTTTGCAGCAATTTGACAATGAAGGCCTGATTCACACAGTCTCCTCTGAACAGTTAATGTTGAGATGTGTCTGTTACTTGAACTGAGTGAAGCTGTCATGCCTGCTCCCGCTCTCCCTCCATGGCACTCTAGGGTGCCAGGCTGCCCAGTATTACGCACTCCTGCCACCATCATTACGCAGACCTGCTTCCCTCGTCACGCGCATCAGCGATTCATTGCACTTACCTGGACTCAATCACCTGTGTTATTTCCTCCCCTATATCTGTCTGTTCCCCAGCTCTGTTCCCCGCTTCAGCATTAATTGTCGTATGTCGTTGTGTTTCCCGGTTCTGACGCTGTTCCTGTCCTGTTCCATGTCTGTGCTATATTAAATGCTCACTCTCCGTATCTGCTTGTCTAGTCCAGCGTTGGTTCTTACAGAAGCATTTATTTGGGCTGAAATTTCTGATGCTGGTAACTCTAATGAACTTATCCTCTGCAGCATAGGAAACTCTGGGTCTTCCTTTCCTGTGGCGGTCCTCATGAGAGCCAGTTTCATCATAGCACTTAATGGTTCTTGAAATGTTCCCGCATTGGCTGATGTCTTAAAGTAATGATAGACTATCGTTTCTCTTTCCTTACTTGAGCTGTTTTTGCCATAATATGGACTTGGTCTTTTACCAAAAGGGCTATCTTCTGTATACCCCCCCTACTTTGTCACAACACAACTGATTGGCTCAAACGCATTAAGAAGGAAAGAAATTCCACAAATTCACTTTTAACAAGGCACATCTGTTAATTGAAATGCATTCCAGGTCACCTCAGTACCTTATGAAGCTGGTTGAGAGAGTGGCTCCCGAGTGGCGCAGCGGTCTAAGGCACTGCATCTCAGTGCTAGAGGCATCACTACAGACCCTGGTTTGATTCCAGGTTGTATCAGAACTGGCCGTGATTGGGAGTCTCATAGGGCGGTGCACAATTGGCCCAGCGTCGCCGGGGTAGGCCGTCATTGTAACTAAGAATTTGTTCTTAATTGACTTTTCTAGTTAAATAAAGTTTAAATAAATAAAAAAGAGAATGCCAAGAGTGTGCAAAGCTGTTATCAAGGGTGGCTACTTTGAAGAATATAAAATATATTTTGATTTGTTTAACTCTTTTTTTGTTACTACATGATTCCATGTGTTATTTCATAGTTTTGATGTCTTCACTATTATTCTACAATGTAGAAAATGGTAAAAATAAAGAAAAACCTTGGAATGAGTAGGCGTGTTCAAACTTTTGACTGGTTCTGTAGGTAGAGGTCAATGAGTCGCAGTTACGTTGCCGTGGTTCCTCTCTTACACAACATGTAATTGATTTAAAGCCATATATAATTAACGAGCCTTCTGAGTTGATTAGGCCATAGACACAGCCGGGGACATTTAATTGTCTTTTTTCAACTCCTTCACTTCTAGCCCTTATGCTCCACAATCTAGCTACAGTATCTCTCCACACAACGTTTAACTGCAGCCAATCGTTTTTCTCTCCGTGAACTCATGAATATGGCTATTAAATTAGACTTTTAATTTGTGGAAATGTAATTATATTATACAAGGTTTAATGTGCATATCACACCTCACAGGGTCTCAATGTAGTGGGACTCTGAGAGGCTGAAGCGGGGGCAGGGAGGGGGCAGAGGGCCAGGGTTTAGTTTAGTACATGATGAAGTAAAAATAATTGCATCTAGTTGAATACTTTGGGTACATGAACTGGCCCTTAATCACTTAACCTGTGTGGTATCAGCAATCAGTAAGATTGGACCTTGTACTTAATGAGTAAGTGGACTGTATACCATGATCAGTTACCTCCTCTCAATGGGAAATACAAAGCACTTTTATAAAATGTGCCTTCTGTACAGTATGTGAATCCAAACAATTATTTCTACTGAACCAGCAGCATTAGTTTTAAATCATATCAAATTGGAATCCCTAGTCTGTTGGTGATATTTAGGCAGTGCAAAAAAGTGTTGCATTGTCTCCAGTAGGGCAGCAACATAATCTGCCTTTCTGCTGCCCCAGAGGCAGCAACATCACTAGTGTGCCCTGTGCTATAGAATATCGTACAGTACTATTGATGTTACAGCCTCTTCATCCAATAAATCCTTGCATGTTGAGGGTATGGAAGATCAGATAATCCTTGCGTTTTCACGCTAACCCAAAACATCACTGGTCGTTGTATGAGTTATGATCCGTGATCAATTGAAACAGTTGTTGGCCCACACACCGTCCATTCCTCTGTGGCGGAAGGCTTAACCTAAACTGTACCAGTATTCACTTTCCACAAAGGCAAATTCAGCTCTGTTCTTATAATACTTGGAGATGCCATTCCCATTCCCTTTGAATGTGCCTTATCAGTTTCTTTACATAGTTTCCTTTCTGGTGGTTGTGCAGTAGTTGCTGACATTTGTTTTCCTCATTTTGTTTCACTTGTCAGATGAACCAACATTTGGAACAACACACAAGACTATAGTTGCTTATTGTTACCTTTTGTTTAACAAGAATGCCCTCATTTGTTTTTGTGATATTGGTCTGTGCAAAAGCTAGTCCAACACTCTAACCACTAGGCTACCTGCCTGGTCAGATGTAATAATGCTGGAAAGGGACAAACATAAAAGCTAAAATCTCAGCTCTGTCTACTGATGTGCTGAAAGGTTATCATTGGGGTTTTTCCTCTTGTTTCCGCATCATTAACAGTTTTTTTTTGGGGGGGGGGGGGGCTGGAGACCCCCACTACTCACAGTACTACACTTCCTGACACAGGGATATTTTTATTACTGATGAATATGCACGTGTTCTGTCCTATGCCAGAATTAACTTGTTTGCAACAGTGTGACTATCCAAATATGTATTGTGTGCTATAGCATTTATCTGTCTATTTATTGTGTTTTGCTTGAAAAGTGGAACAGTGCAGAATTGGATGTGGCTTATTTTCAGATAGAATGACCCCATTTGACCTCTGACCTGTGTGTTGCAGGAAATGCAGGGTCAGATGGGCTGGGCGACAGACTGGGGTGGGTGGGTGGAGACGGGCAGTGGGACGAGAGAAGAGGCCAGCGGAGAGTGTGACGATGAGGACGGATGTCAAGGATCTGGAGATGAAGACTTTACCAGTGAGTCAGAACCCCCCTCTTTAATTCCTTTTTTCTTTTTTTTACTCCTCTCTCCCCTCCTTTTCCTCAGCTGCCTATAATTCCTCCCCTCCCTCCCCATATTCTCTCCTTCCTCAATCAGACTCCCTGTAGATGAGACTGCTGCTAGTGTCAGATGTCAGAGACTCATGTTGAAAGCTGTCTGTGCCACGAGTCAGATGGTTATTCACTACAATACAGTATGTTGTGGTTGCGTCAGCAACCTTTTCCTCTCTCGCAGATGGAGCCATGTCTATACCTTCCCCTCGTGACATTATATGCTGCTATACGCAAATTGAAATTAGAACAGGCTGTCAAAAGCTGTCAGTGTGATGACATGTCAATGAGATGACATCAGTAAACATATCTGCCTCTTGTGTGGGTTTAACCACAGTGTGGAATACTGCTTGATTTGATTTGTTGTTGTAGAATATTTAAATTACTTCAAGTCGAATTGTAATTGAATGCTTTGTGGTATAACTGGCTCAGGTCATGGCTGTACACCAGCACTACTGCAATACAAATGATTAATTATTGTATACACAGACTCATAAACACTCTCACTGTCTTTGTGAAAGCAACTTGACCAGAATAGATGTGAAAATGTTTGAAGTTGATTGCAGATTGCTCGTTTATCCAGTCTCTTATTCAGATCATGAGAGAGAGAACAAGAAGAGAGAGAGAAGCAAGGGAGTGAGAAGAGTGAGAGAGAAGAGGAGAGAAGGATTGATCCATGGTTTAGACAGTGGCTCTAAGATCTGTGGAGCATGTACAGTACAGTGCTTTTGGAAAGTTTTCAGACGCCTTGACTTTTTTCACATTTTGTTACGTTATAAACTTATTCTAAAATGGATTAAATTGTCATCCCCCAATCAATCTACACACAATACCCCATAATGACAAAGCAAAAACTGGTTTTTAGACATTTTTGCAAATGTATTAAAAATAAAAAACAGAAATGTACTTTACTCAGTACTTTGTTGAAGCACCTTTGGCAGCGATTACAGCATCTAGTATTCTTGGGTATGACGCTACAAGCTTGGCACATCTGTATTTGGGGAGTTTTCCCATTCTTCTCTGCAGATCCTCTCAAGCTATGTCAGGTTAGATGGGGAGTGTTGCTGCACAGCTATTTTCAGGTCTCTCCAGAGATGTTTGATCGGGTTCCAGTCTGGGCTCTGGCTGGGCCACTCAAGGACATTCAGAGACTTGTCCCGAAGCCACTCCTGCGTTGTCTTGGCTGTGTGCTTAGGGTCGTTGTCCTGTTGGAAGGTGAACCTTTGCCCCAGTCTGAGGTCCTGAGTGCACTGGAGCAGGTTTTCATCAAGGATCTCTCTGTACTTTGCTCCGTTCAACTTTGCCTCGATCCTGACTAGTCTCCCAGTCCCTGCCGCTAAAAAAGGTTTCCTCCCGACGTGATGCTTGGCATTCAGGCCAAATCTTTGTTTCATCAGACCAGAGAATCTTGTCTCTCATGGTCTGAGAGTTCTTTAGGTGCTTTTTGGCAAACTCCAAGCGGGCTTTCATGTGCCTTTTACTGAGGAATGGCTTCCGTCTGGTCACTCTACCATGAAGGCCTGATTGGTGGAGTGTTGCAGAGATGGTTGTCCTTCTGGAAGGTTCTCCCATCTCCACAGAGGAACTCTATAGCTCTGTCAGAGTGACCATTGGGTTCTTGGTCACCTCCCTGACTAAGGCCCTTCTCCCCCGATTGCTCAGTTTGGCCAGACAGTCAGCTCTAGAAAGAGTCTTGGTGGTTCCAAGATTGATGGAGGCCACTGTGTTCTTGGGGATCTTCAATGCTGCAGAAATGTTTTGGTACCCTGTCTGTGGAGGACTTGAGAAAGAGCTTTTCTCTTTTCTCTACGGACAATTCCTTCAACCTCATGGCTTGGTTTTAGCTCTGACATACACTGTCAACTGTGGGATCTTATATTGACAGGTGTTTGCCTTTCCAAATCATGTCCAATCAATTGAATGTACCACAGGTGGACTCCAATCAGGTTGTGGAAACATCTCAAGGATGATCAATGGAAACAGGATGCACCTGAACTCAATTTCGAGTTTCATAGCAAAGGGTCTGAATACTTATGTAAATAAGATAACTGTTTTTTTAATGTTTTATACCTTTGCAAAAAATTCTGAAAACCTGTTTTTTATTTGTCATTATGGGGTATTGTGTGTAGATTTCTTAGGATTTTTTTTTTTAATCCATTTTTGAATAATCCTGTAACGTAATAAAATGTGGAAAAAGTCAATACTTTTGATACTTTCCGAAGGCACTGTAAATTACACTTATCTGTCTGATGGTGATTGCCATTCTACAGCAGGCTGCCAGAGGTCTTGAGAAGAGGACGGTAAAAGCTCTTTCTCAAGTCCTCCACAACATAGTTCAACCGGGGCATTTAAAACTAGAACCGGTGGGCCTCGAGGGACCCCCCTTTGAGCTTATAAGTGAGCAGTCATTCTGACTGCAATATTCTAACAGTCTAATTAATAGATTTCATATATGCTATAGCAAAAATTATCATTTGGTTGTGTTAATGGTCTTGAGTAACATTAGAATACAAAAAATATATATTTAAAATAAGACAATATAATTTATTCGTTTATGTTACTGTAGGCTTATGTAAAAACTGAAACACACCAACATTGAAGTGTTCAATACATTTTATTTGTGGACTACCTGTGTTGCAACTATGAAACAGAAAGCATATGTGTTGAAATGCGGTAACAGCTTATTTTTATAATGACAAAATAAAAAAAATACCCCAACCACCAAGACCCACGGTCAGCAAGATGCACGGTCAAATTATGAAAGCATGTGCTTGATAAATACTGAAAATCAGCACAAAAGCAATAATGGAATTATAATGAATATAAGTGTCGATGTGACAGCAGTAGTTAAAAATAGTCAATTATTGTTAGCTACAAATGGCATCAGTTGGAGCATGTCAATGTCACATAGAGAACGATAGCTGGTGAGTGTGTTGGTGATGTTGTTTTTTGCTTAAGATGTAGGGCATGCCCAGCAATCCAAAATTGGTTTTGTGAAAGTTTTCAGAACATTCGTTAGGTCGCGTGTTCTCGTAACATAAAAACTGATTGTAGAATGTTTGTGTAAAATCTTCGCCTGATGTTGCAAGAACGTTCCTAGAACACATTTCGTCTGTTCTTTAAAGGTTCCCAGAATGATTCATTAGGTTGTGGGAACAGTCTGGTGGGAAGACTGTGGGCAGACTCTGGGCAGTGGTGTAGTACTAATTAAGTAGTTTTTTACATTTTGGACCACATTTCCTTTTACTACACTATATTGCAAAATAAAAAATGATATACTTTTTACTCCATACATTTATCCTGACACCCAAAAGTACTTGTTACATTTTGAATGCTTAGCAGGACCGGGAAAATGGTCCTATTCATGCACTTAGAGAACATCCCTGATCATCCCTACTGCCTCTGATCTGGCGGACTAACTTAACACAAATGCTTCATTTGTAAAATGTACAATGATGTCTGAGTGTTGGTGTGTGCTCCTGGTTATCTGTAAATAAAAAACACGAAAATTGTGCCGTTTGGTTTGCTTAATAAATGATTTATACTTTTACTTTTGATACTTAAGTATGTTTTTGCAATTACATTTACTTTTGATACTTGGGTATATTTAAAACCAAATACTTTTAGACTTTTACTTAAGTAGTATTCTACCGGGGGACTTTTACTTGAGTCATTTTCTGTTAAGGTATCTTTACTTTTACTCAAGTATGAAAATTGGGTACTTTTTCCACCACTGACTGTGGGGACATCACAAATGATATGTTCCCAAAACACAACTGTCCAGTTGTGCTGACATTCAGATAATGTTTGTATCAAGGTGCACAAAACATTCCTATGATGTTGCAAGAATGTTAACAGAACTATCTATACGATTTCTTTAAAAGTTCCCAGAACATGTAATGGGTTGTGGGAACATTGTGGGTACATTACAAATGTGTTCTGGGAATGTTCTTGTAACATCAGGTGAATGTTTTTTGCACCCTAAAAGAAACATTGTAGAATCATCCACACAACTGGACAGTTGTTGTGTTTGGGAACATATATTTTGTGATGTCCGCACAATGCTCTCACCAGACTGTTCCCACAACCGAATAAAACCTTCTGGGAACCTTTAAAGAACAGGATAAATGTGTTCTAGGAATGTTTCTTGCAACATCAGGCGTATGTTTTATACAAACATTCTATAATTATCAGTATGACTGGACAGTTTTTGTGTTATGAGAACATTTGCCGGAACCTTACGAATATTCTGGGAACTTTCACAGAACTAGTGATGCACCGATATGACATTTTTGGCCGATACCGATATCCAATATTTTCCTTGCCCCCCCCAAAAAACGATACCGACAAACGATATTTAAAATTGTAGTACCGTTTTTAAGCATTCTAGTACACTTAAATAGTTAACCCACACACATGGACGCAGTGGTCTAAGGCACTGCATCTCAGTGCAAGAGGTGTCACTACAGTCCCTGGTTCGAATCTAGGCTGGATCACATCCGGCTGTGATTGGGAATCCCATAGGGTGGCGCACAGTTGGCCCAGTGTCGTCCGGGCCGTCATTGTAAATAAGAATTTGTTCTTAACTGACTTGCCTAGTTATATAAAGGTTACACACACACACACACACACACACACACACACACACACACACACACACACACACACACACACACACACACACACACACACACACACACACACACACACTGACCAAAAAGTAATTTTGTTTGCATTTACGAATGTCCCCATTACCAGTAAAACATACTCAAATCCTATTTCTTTCACATACTTGCTGTGCTGTTTCGTTGTTCATTTGTTCAGTCGTTTCATTCTCAACCAAGATTTCTATGGAACGCCATTTGGGTCTTTGCGTGTCAAAAAAGATACACATCAAATAACACTATTTGACGTGTCAAATAAGCTTGTTGACCAATCAGGACCTGAATATGACCGCACATCACATAATAATTTAACACGTTCATTATTTTTTTACGTAGTTATTACACATTGATTACACTATCACTTGCATTTCATATGTCACAACGATTCATCGATACGTATGCTATGATGCTGGTAAAGTTGCTTCGTGCACCTACAGTGGTGGTCATAAAAGAAAGCTAGCCAGATCAAAAACATAGCAAAACGACATAATCTGTTTCAGTAGCTATATAGTTAGCTAGCTAACTATATAGCTAGGTGTCATCATCTAAAATAACTCTAATTTATAAGAGTTCTTATTTGATTAATGTGGTCGGACCATCTATGTGAAGTTAGCCACAATAAGGATTAGCCACAATAGTGGACTTTGCGGTTAGCCTTCAAAATAAAAGTGTGGTATAATTCTACTATTTGTATTCATTTTCATCAGTCAATGACATATTTTTATTTTGAAGGCAAACCGCAAATTCCACTATTGTGCCTAATCCTTATTGTGGCTAGCTTCACAACACATAACCCGGTCTGGAGGAGCCTCACTCGCCAGATGAAGCTAGCTGGCTGTTAGCTTTGAGCAACAGGGTTAAGTAGCTGGCTAGCTATTTATTTTCATGAATTGAAGTCCAATTTCAATAGGCGAACAACAAGTGGCAACCTAGCTAAAATTTACTCACAAGGATTCCTAAATTATTGCTAAGAATAATGAAAATCACGGCAGTTTCTACTGGCCATTGTTTTCAGGCTGGTTGTATTCGTGCTAGCTAGGTACCAAGCTAAAGCTAGCTACCCCAGGAGTTGAGGTCGAACAACTGATGCTTTATTACCAACGTGGTATTGTAAACACATCATTCGTGGCCGGTGTTTGCTTGTTTGCAGACTTTTTTGTGCAGCTTTGACAGTGCTACTGTATCTTTTTTGACATGCAAAGACCCAAACAGTGTTCCATAGTATGTATGTCATGAAGCTAATAGCAGTGACGCTATTACTGTGTAACTCATCTGAAAAATAGCGCACTTAGTAGTGTGTACCGGTGCTCGACCAGTCAGCGAAAGCCAACAGCACCAACGAGAGAGAATGGTTGATTGTCAAGGGCAATGAATGCCATTATCTTGGCTTTAATGGATTTCGCCTTTGAGTTGTCTCGCTGAAATGTTCTTACTCTTTCAAATGATGGCTCGACCACACAGCAGACATTGTGAGCTATGTTGGGAATGCTGTGTTGCAAATTTTACGTGGTGTCATTACGTCATGTACCTAAATCAAATCAAATCAAATTTATTAGTCACATACACATGGTTAGCAGATGTTAATGCGAGTGTAGCGAAATGCTTGTGCTTCTAGTTCCGACAATGCAGTAATAACCAACAAGTAATCTAACCTAACAATTCCACAACTACTACCTTATACACACACACAAGTGTAAAGGGATAAAGAATATGTACATAAAGATATATGAATGAGTGGTGGTACAGAACGGCATGGCAAGATGCAGTAGATGGTATAGAGTACGGTATATACATATGAGATGAGTACTGTAGGGTATGTAAACATAAAGTGGCATAGTTTAAAGTGGCTAGTGGTACATGTATTACATAAAGATGGCAAGATGCAGTAGATGATATAGAGTACAGTATATACATATGAGATGGGTAATGTAGGGTATGTAAACATTATATTAAGTGGCATTGTTTAAAGTGGCTAGTGGTACATTTTTACATAATTTCCATCAATTCCCATTTTTAAAGTGGCTGGAGTTGAGTCAGTATGTTGGCAGCGGCCGCTAAATGTTAGTGGTGGCTGTTTAACAGTCTGATGGCCTTGAGATAGAAGCTGTTTTTCAGTCTCTCGGTCCCTGCTTTGATGCACCTGTACTGACCTCGCCTTCTGGATGATAGCGGGGTGAACAGGCAGTGGCTTGGGTGGTTGTTGTCCTTGATGATCTTTATGGCCTTCCTGTGACATCGGGTGGTGTAGGTGTCCTGGAGGGCAGGTAGTTTGCCCCCGGTGATGCGTTCTGCAGACCTCACTACCCTCTGGAGAGCCTTACGGTTGTGGGCGGAGCAGTTGCCGTACCAGGCGGTGATACAGCCCGACAGGATGCTCTCGATTGTGCATCTGTAGAAGTTTGTGAGTGCTTTTGGTGACAAGCCGAATTTCTTCAGCCTCCTGAGGTTGAAGAGGCGCTGCTGCGCCTTCTTCACAACGCTGTCTGTGTGGGTGGACCAATTCAGTTTGTCCGTGATGTGTACACCGAGGAACTTAAAACTTTCCACCTTCTCCACTACTGACCCGTCAATGTGGATAGGGGGGTGCTCCCTCTGCTGTTTCCTGAAGTCCACAATCATCTCCTTTGTTTTGTTGACGTTGAGTGTGAGGTTATTTTCCTGACACCACACTCCGAGGGCCCTCACCTCCTCCCTGTAGGCCGTCTCGTCGTTGTTGGTAATCAAGCCTACCACTGTAGTGTCATCCGCAAACTTGATGATTGAGTTGGAGGCGTGCATGGCCACGCAGTCGTGGGTGAACAGGGAGTACAGGAGAGGGCTCAGAACGCACCCTTGTGGGGCCCCAGTGTTGAGGATCAGCGGGGTGGAGATGTTGTTACCTACCCTCACCACCTGGGGGCGGCCCGTCAGGAAGTCCAGGACCCAGTTGCACAGGGCGGGGTCGAGACCCAGGGTCTCGAGCTTGATGACGAGTTTGGAGGGTACTATGGTGTTAAATGCTGAGCTGTAATCGATGAACAGCATTCTCACATGGGTATTCCTCTTGTCCAGATGGGTTAGGGCAGTGTGCAGTGTGGTTGCGATTGCGTCGTCTGTGGACCTATTGGGTCGGTAAGCAAATTGGAGTGGGTCTAGGGTGTCCGGTAGGGTGGAGGTGATATGGTCCTTGACTAGTCTCTCAAAGCACTTCATGATGACGGAAGTGAGTGCTACGGGGCGGTAGTCGTTTAGCTCAGTTACCTTAGCTTTCTTGGGAACAGGAACAATGGTGGCCCTCTTGAAGCATGTGGGAACAGCAGACTGGGATAAGGATTGATTGAATATGTCCGTAAACACACCAGCCAGCTGGTCTGCGCATGCTCTGAGGACGCGGCTGGGAATGCCGTCTGGGCCTGCAGCCTTGCGAGGGTTAACACGTTTAAATGTTTTACTCACCTCGGCTGCAGTGAAGGAGAGCCCGCAGGTTTTGGTAGGGGGCCGTGTCAGTGGCACTGTATTGTCCTCAAAGCGGGCAAAAAAGTTGTTTAGCCTGTCTGGGAGCAAGACATCCTGGTCCGCGACGGGGCTGGTTTTCTTTTTGTAATCCGTGATTGACTGTAGACCCTGCCACATACCTCTTGTGTCTGAGCTGTTGAATTGCGACTCGATTTTGTCTCTGTACTGGGACTTAGCCTGTTTGATTGCCTTGCGGAGAGAATAGCTACACTGTTTGTATTCGGTCATGCTTCCGGTCACCTTGCCCTGGTTAAAAGCAGTGGTTCGCGCTTTCAGTTTCACGCGAATGCTGCCGTCAATCCACGGTTTCTGGTTTGGGAATGTTTTAATCGTTGCTGTGGGTACGACATCGTCAATGCACTTCCTAATGAACTCGCTCACCGAATCAGCATATTCGTCAATATTGTTGTTGGACGCAATGCGGAACATATTCCAATCCGCGTGATCGAAGCAGTCTTGAAGCGTGGATTCAGATTGGTCGGACCAGCGTTGAACAGACCTGAGCGCGGGAGCTTGTTGTTTTAGTTTCTGTTTGTAGGCTGGAATCAACAAAATGGAGTCGTGGTCAGCTTTTCCGAAAGGGGTGCGGGGGAGGGCCTTATATGCGTCGCGGAAATTAGTATAACAATGATCTAGGGTTTTTCCAGCCCTGGTAGCACAATCGATATGCTGATAGAATTTAGGGAGTTTTGTTTTTAGATTAGCCTTGTTAAAATCCCCAGCTACGATGAATGCAGCCTCAGGGTGTGTGGTTTCCAGTTTACAAAGAGTCAGATAAAGTTCGTTCAGGGCCATCGATGTGTCTGCTTGGGGGGGAATATATACGGCTGTGATTATGATTGAAGAGAATTCCCTTGGTAGATAATGCGGTCGACATTTGATTGTGAGGAGTTCTAGATCAGGTGAACAGAATGACTTGAGTTCCTGTGTGTTGTTATGATGATCACACCACGTCTCGTTAATCATAAGGCATACCCCCCCGCCCCTCTTCTTACCAGAAAGATGTTTGTTTCTGTCGGCGCGATGCATGAAGAAACCAGCTGGCTGCACCGACTCCGTTAGCGTCTCTTGAGTTAGCCATGTTTCCGTGAAGCAGAGCACGTTGCAATCCCTGATGTCTCTCTGGAATGCTACCCGTGCTCGGATTTCATCAACCTTATTGTCAAGAGACTGGACATTGGCGAGTAGTATGCTAGGGAGTGGAGCGCGATGTGCCCGTCTCCGAAGCCTGACCACGAGACCGCCTCGTTTGCCCCTTTTACGGCGTCGCACAGGGTCGCCGGCTGGGATCAGATCCATTGTATTGGGTGGAAGGCAAAACACTGGATCCGTTTCGGGAAAGTCATATTCCTGGTAGGAACGATGATGAGTTGACGTTAATCGTATATTCAGTAGTTCCTCCCGACTGTATGTAATGAAACCTAAGATTACCTGGGGTACCGATGTAAGAAATAACACATAAAAAAACAAAATACTGCATATTTTCCAAGGAACGCGAAGCGAGGCGGCCATCTCTTTTTCGGCGCCGGAAGTCTACGGTATACGGTATATAGGTATGCACGGTCACTTTGACATCGGTTTTTAACATCGGCGTTAAACTAGACATCTGGCTGATACCGATGTTGGCATTTTTAGCTAATATCGGCCGATTCCGATATGTTCATCGATATATTGTGCATCCCTACACAGAACCAATGTTGTTTTGCTGGGACAACATGACTTGCACATTGTATTATTACATTACCTGGAAACCTAATGAGAACCTTTGGGGAATGTTCTGTGGTGTTTGTTGATGTTGTGAACAACATGTTGTGAACAACATTTTAGTGAATGTTAGATGAACATTCCTAGGATATTTCATAAAATGATATATATATTTAAACGTTTTTGGGATGTTATCATCCTAATGTTAAATAAAACCCTAAATACAAATGATTGGGAATCTTACCCAATGTTCTGGGAATGTTCCCGGTTTGCGGGGCATGCTCTCTCAATGATTACATTTTGTGCTGATAATTGCCGTAGTATTATCAACAGCTTTTTCTATCAAAATGGTTCCATCCTTTCCTCTCTCCTGGTCACAGATACCTTTAAAGAAATGGGCCTCAGGAACTCGTCATGGTCTGTTTCTGTATTCAAATTGCCAATCTATAAAATGCAATTGTGTTCGTTGTCAGTAGCTTATGCCTGCCCATACCATAACCCCACCGCCACCATGGTGCACTCTGTTCACAATGTTGATATCAGCAAACCACTCGCCCACACGATGCCATACACATGGTCTGCGGTTGTGAGCCCGGTTGGATGTACTGCCAAATTCTCTAAAAACGACATTTGAGGCAGCTTATGGTAGAGAAATTAACATTACATTATCTGGCAACAGCTCTGGTGCACATTCCTGCAGTCAGCATGCTAATTGCATGCTCCCTCAAAATCTGAGACATCTGTGGCATTGTAGAGTGGCCTTTTATTGTCCCCAGCACAAGGTGCACCTGTGTAATGATCATGCTGTTTAGTCAGCTTCTTGATATGCCACACCTGTCAGGTGGATGTATTATCTTGGCAAAGGAGAAATGCTCACTAACAGGGGAATGTAAAGAAATTAGGCCACACAATTTGAGGGAAATAAGCTTTTTGTGCGTATTGAACATTTCTGGTATCTTAAATTTCGGCTCATGAAACATGGGACCAACACTTTACATGTTGCGTTTATATTTTTGTTCATTGTAGTTGAACTGTGACAATTATAGTTGAATGAGAATTAAATGAGAATTCATGAGAATGGATTGTGGCCTAGTGTGACTCATACAGCACTCAGCGAGCACTGATCACACTCCTTTCCCATAGCTTAGTCCCTGGAAACTAATTTCCCATAGCTTAGTCCCTGAAAGCTCATTTCCAATAGCTTAGTCCCTGGAAGCTGATTTTCCTAATGAGATTTATCTCAGTGACTGCTGATAAGCAAGAGTCGTGTGTTTCACTACTTTGCTCTGCTGCTCTCAATCAAAGCCAAAGGTTAGATTTTAATACAGCTGGTACACACTGTAGACAGATTCCCATAAATTGTTGTCACATTCTGAATGTGTGTGTGAGCATATAACGGATTGTGTGTGCGTGTCTCTGTGCGTGTCCCCACAATGTCAGCACTCCTACATTTCACGTACAGAAGCGTAATACCCCCCCCCCACACACACACACAAAATGGAGCCAGTTCCAAGTAAATTCCTGATGGTTTTGGGAGCACAGCTGCCTCATCCTGTTCTGTGCCAGGGAAGTAGCTGCAGGGAACGGTCATCCTGAGAGAGCTCAGGAGGATTTACCCATTTTCCTCTCCCGCTCTCTCTCCTCTCTCTTCTCTCTCTCATCTCTTCTCTCTCCTCATCTCCATCTGCTGAGGGAAGAGTAGGGTAGAGACTAATGGTTAGACAGAGAGAACAGGGGAATATGGTAGAAACAGATGTACATGTAGGACTAGACTGGTAGTCCAATACGGTGTGGGGAGTACAAATAGTAGACTGAGAGATGGAGAAGGGGTTTCGAGGTTTGCGTCCATCCTGGTTTGCGTCCACTAATTCTACCCCAACATACGTGTGTATGCATACGTAAAGCTGTATCATGAGTAAGTAACAGGATGGAAAAGGGGATATGCTGATTATTTCACGTTATAAAATGTGTTTTTGGGATCCTGGATGCTGATTGGACGAGCAGCGTTCCGAGCCATACTGTATTTGCCAACACTGGCACACCTATACCTGCTAACAGTTCCATATGAATTATCACTCGCCTCCATAAGAGATCAGCTTGTTCATGTTGCTGTCCGAATCATCTATTCTATTTATCTCAACTTGCACATTATTTCCCCTTGGTTCTAAGTCATGGCTAGAAGGGATCCAGCTTTTGTAAAATGTTAGCTTTTTAACTTTAACCCCAACCCTTTTCCTAACCTTAACCTAATTATCCTAACCTGCTACGCTAATTTCCCTAACCTTCTGCGTAAATTCACCTAACCTGCTACGAAAAATCTAATCTGACATTAATTTGACCAAAACTGGATCCCTTCTAGCCATGACCTTGCTTTCTAGGCTAACATTTGGTTTGTAACAGCAGGGGTTAATATAAGACCTGCTGTCTGCCTGTCAGACCTTAGAAACAATGTTTCACTGTTGAAATGCAATCTCCCCTGTAGGCTACCATAGACAGAGTGAATCGTGTACAGACAATACTTTTTCTTAGCCAGACAAAATCACGCATCAACGTCATTATCAGGGATATATCCAAGTAAACGCCATTTGAAAAAAAGCTATAAAAAAATAAAACAAGAACAAAAGAACTAAGGACCAGATTTATGACCGGACTACTGTATATCTTCTGGTGGAAGAATTCAATTTTATGAATTTACTTGGTAACCATTTTATAAAAGCGATAAGGCAGACGAGTCAGTACTATATAATGAATACAGTCACAGGTAAATGGGTTGACTGGCTCACTGCTTCACGTCGGGTCAAACAACACCATTTAGCTGTGACTGTATTCATTATATAGCCCTGTCTCTGGTGCCTTATTGCTTAAGTAAAACTTCCATTGTGCACTATGCCTATGTCATTGAGTTACTTTCCATGATCCGCACAGTAACAGGATTGCTGATGACATGTGTCAGTGATCTGTGTCAGGGCAGTGCTGCTGCACTCTGGGTCAGGATGTTAGATGATATTGAATCACAGAGTACTGCTCTCCCTCTCTCTCTCTCTCTCTCTCTAATTTTCTCTCACTCTTTCTCTCTGTTGTCTACTGTGTATCTGTCTTTATTTTCTGAGCAAGATTGACAGTTTTCTCGTAATCCCAAAATGATACCTTCTATTTCTCAGATTGGCCAGATTGGCCTGGCCCATGATGTCCTGATAGTTGTGCTATGATTAATTATTGCTTGGTTGTATTGAATTTGTACTGTAGGTTGCTCTTCAGCTGTGGTGCAGTGGTGTTTTCTTTCAAGAAGGGCAGGTGAGGCCATTATTCGGTGGGACTTTGGCCACTGTCATCTCTCCGAGACACTGACCTCTGATCTGTGATGGAGGATGCAGGCTGATACAGGCTGATGCAGGCTGATGCAGGCTGATGCAGGCTGCTTGGTGGTGAGATCTGATCTAATGTGTTATGCATTCACTAGATCCGTCTGAGGCAGGTCGGGAGCACTCTGCTGCTTTCATAATGTATTTCTCAATATCAAAGGAATGTTTTCTTTACTTATAAAATTATTGAAGTCCAGATGGAAGGCCAGCCCCTGGTCTGTTTGGACAAGGTTTTCCCTCAGAGAGGCAGGGATTTAATATTTATCTTCTCCTTCTGAAATTTTTTAGGATTCTAAGTTGATTTTCTCATCTCAAATAAGTCCCTTTGCTGAGGAAGATCTGCCCTTCACACTCAATCATACTAATGTAATTATGAACGTCCCAGAGAAATGGAACATTTCCTCCCCTCCATAATTCCCAAAATGCACTGCTCCAGGAGAGGAATGATCCGAGTTTTCCCAGGGACAATCTCTGTTGCCATGGATACCAGGTGGTCTGCGGTCCCCGGGATCTTGTTCAAGGACGAGACAACAAAGAGAATGCAAACTGAAGCAAATAGTCAAACAGCTCAAACAGTCATAACTCTCATTACCCACATTACCTGACCCAATGTCTTCACTAGCTATGTTTTAGAAAACATATTTCATTTACAGAGGGACATAATTCGCCTTAGTGACACTGTGAGGAATAAGACCTCGCTATGGGGAGTTGAAGGAACATATCATTTTGTTCTTTTTCATGTAGGCGTGTGAGCACATTTTTAAACTCAATAGTAAATATTGATGTGTACATTTGTAATTTGTTTGGAGTTTTGATAGATTGAGAAATGATTGATGACCTTTTGACCAGTAGGCTAAATGGATGTTTCATTGTGTAAAGAAGATATTTTACATTGCCTTAATCTATCCTCTTCTCTGTTTCTCTGTCTCCTTGACAAAATGATGCAAGGTCAATATTCTACACTGAACTAGCGCTTTCTGATGTCTCAGTACCACCAGATCCCTTTCATGCAACTCCCTCTTTCTCTCAAAGCTTAAATTTCAGAGATATAAATGTCTGCTTATGAAGGCAGCGGAGGAAATTAACTCATTTTATGGCATATCAGTCCCCCACCGTGATGTGAGGCTGACGGTTTTGTTAATGTGGCGGCCGTAAAAAGCAACAGACCAGCCAAATGTGCAATCCCTGCCAAATTAGATTCTTCGCCACGCTAAAGATGCTGATGTGCATGTCCATTTTGATTGGTTGTTATTTGCTACCATTCACAGAGAAGTTGATGATTTAATAAACATGGAATAAAAATGCACATACACTGAGTATACCAAGCATTAGGTACCCCGCCCCATTTGCAATGGGAGGAGGAAATGGGAAGTCAGCACTCTGCTTGACTAAACCCATCAGAGCAGTCAGACATAAGCCTCACCTTGTGTGTTTGCAAAGCATGGTCGTTGACATATTTGAACCCCTTCCTCAGGAATGCAGTACATTAGAGCAGAGGTTCCTTATAACAAAGCTCCTTGTGTACAGTTATGTTAATGGTGAACAGTGCACACAGCACTTTTGGCAAAGCAGATCAATCAATCAACTGTAGTTAGAATAAACAGTAGCAGTATCTCATGTACAACTGAAGGTTGTGTTTGGTCCTGCGTTGTTCTGGTTTGAAAGTCTGTTTCTGTTTCTCTCAGTGTGTTCCCATGCACACATCTGCTGGCTTCTACACCCTTCTACCCCCAAGCCATAAGACTGCTGAACAGTTCATGAAATGGCTACCCGGACTATTTGACCCCCCCTTGCACTCACTGGACTCTACCCACACACTTACACTTACACTTACACACACACACACACACACACACACACACACACACACACACACACACACACACACACACACACACACACACACACACACACACACACACACACACACACACACACACACACACACACACACACACACACACACACACACGCATATTGACGCCACACACTCCCACATAGACACACTTTCATACTCTTCACATTCGTTGCTGCTACTCTGCTTATTATCTATCCTGATTGCCTGGTCACCTTTATCCCTACCTACATGTACATATTACCTCAATTATATTACCTCAATTACCTCAACTACCTCGTACCCCTGCACATTGACTCACATACTCCACATATATAGCCTTGTTATTGTTATTTTATTGTGTTACTATTTCCTTTTTTGTTCTTATTTGCAAATGTTTTCTTACTTTTTAATTCTGCATTGTTGGTAATGGGCTCGTATGTAAGTATTTCATGGTAAAGTCTAAACCTGTTGTATTCGGTGCATGTGATATATAACATTTGATTTGATTTGATAAGCACGCAGAAGCAGCCATGTTGTGCTCCCTCTCCGTCCCTGTTCATCCACTGGTCTTCCAGGCAAATCCCATGGATAAAGGGGTAGGCCAGGGGAAATGAAAGTGCTTGGCTGGTAATATCCGTTGCTGTGTTGGCCAGCTAGCCCCAGGAGAGAGAGGGAGAGCAGCTGAGCTGGGAAGAGCAGACCCCTGGCCCAATGCTGTGTGCTCACTGTTCACATTCAGGGTCAATGGCACTGGGTCTGTTTGTCACTGCCAACACCAGTGTTCCTCTGGCCCGAGTGGTTTAATTAATCCTGCTTTTATACAGCGTAAATGTGCTAGCCGGACAGTGACTGCAGCTGTGGTTCTGTTGTCTTCTATTGAAATCTGCATTGGATTTGAGTGTTTAGGAACATTAGTTATACTATGATTGTTACTGTGATCTAAATGCCCCTGAAGCTTCACTTTGATTGGATTTAATAATCTGTATGTATTGTGAACAAGCCTGTTGTACTTTTCAATCAGTCCTTCCTTCAATCAGTTGCTCTCTACCTCTATTTACTATGATGTGTCTTCCATCCATCCATGGGCTGATCCTTGTTTGTGACATGGTGACTGAGAGCAGCCATCACTGCCTGTCGCAAAGCTGATAAGGTTGAAAGGAGGATTGACGAGCTGGGCCGTTATCATTGCAATTAAGGGACATTGTTTAGCAGGGCATTTCCTTGTATTAGATGGATCCTTATGCCATGTTTACGCCATCTATTTTCCTCTCAGTAACTATGACACTGGTGCTTCTGACATACATAGGTTACAGTAGATGAGCTTGGAGATTTCCTTCATCACTGGATGAAGCTTTAACATTCAGACCTGGGGCGAAGTGTAGCCTAAACCCTAAGCCTTGTTCCAACAGATACATTATTTGCATTTATTTGAAGTTGAGCATGTGAACATTTTCTACATGTCATATAAAATGAACAGATCACAAAGTTGTAAGTGATAGGACTAAAAATGTATATGGAATGAATTTGTATCATAGTAATTATGCTACAGAATGGCAATTTGCCATATACAGTAGTAGGGTTGATGTTTATTGTCATGAATCTTGCCCTGGAGGCAGAACTGAGTGACTTCCACTAGATGGGCCAGCTGCAATGTAAAAATGGTCTATATTGTAAAAATTCATAAAAACTAAAATGTGCTTTTTAATTAATTGTCTATTGTAGGGTTTCCCAACCCTGTGCCCAAGAAGGTAACCTGTCTAAATGACTATTGCCTCGTAGCCTTCACATCTGCAGCCATGAAATGCTTTCAAAGGCTGGACATGGCTCACATGAACACTATCATCTCAGACACCCTGGACCCACTCCAATTCGAATACCGTGACATTCGCAATTTCTATTGCACTCCACATTTCCCTTTACCACCTGGACAAAAGGAACACCTATGTGAGAATGCTGTTCATTGACTACAGCTAAGCGTTCAACACCATAGTGCTCTCCAAGCTCATCACTAAGCTAAGGACCCTGGGACTGAACACCTTACTCTGCAACTGGATCCTGGACTTCCTGACGGGCCGCCCCCCAGGTGGTGAGGTTAGGTAACAACACATCTGCCGCACTGACCCTCAACATGGGGGCCCCTCAGGGGTGCGTGCTTAGTCCCGTTCTGTACTCCATGTTCACCCACGACTGCTTGGCTGCGCATGACAACACCATCATGAAGCTTGCCGACGAAATCCTATAGGGAGGAGGTCAGAGACCTGGCAGTGTGGTGCCAGGACAATAACCTCTCCCTCAACCATCAGCAAGACAAAGGAGCTGATTGTGGACTACAGAAAACGGAGGGCCGACCATGCCAATATTTACATAAACGTGGCTGTAGTGGATCGGGTCGAGAGCTTCAAGTTCCTCTGTGTCCACATCATGAAGGACCTATCATGGTCCAAAGACACCAACACAGTCGTGAAGAGGGCACGAAAACGCCTCTTCCCCCTCAGGTGTCTGAAAAAATTTGGCATGAGCCCTCAGATCCTCATAGTTATTCAGCTGCACCATTGAGAGCATCTAAACTGGCTGCATCCCCGATTGGTATGGCAAATGCTTGGCATCTGACCGTAATGCACTAGAGAGGGTAGTACATACGGCCCAGTACATCACTGGGGCCGAGCTCCCTGCCATCCAGGACCTCTATATATGAGGCGGTGAAAAAGGGAGGCCCTAGAAATTGTCAGACTCCAGCCACCCAAGTCATAGACTGTTTTCTCTGCTACCGCACGGCAAGCAGTACCGGAGCGCCAAGTCTTTGACCAAAAGGCTCCTGAACAGCTTCTTCCCCCAAGCCATAAGACTGCTGAACAGTTAATCAAATGCCTACTCTGACTATTTGCATTGACCCCCTTTTTATTTGCACTGTCTCTATTCACACTCACTGGAGTCTACCCACACACTCACACATATGACACTGACACTGACACTCTAACATACACACACACACACACACACACACACACACACACACACACACACACACACACACACACACACACACACACACACACACACACACACACACACACACACACACACACACACACACACACACACACACAGACTACATACACCTTAGTCAAGTAATCATCAAGCCTTTGATTAATTCAATCAGTTGTGCCAGTTTAGGGTTAAAACAAAAATGTGAAATGTCTGGGAGGGCCCAAGGAGAGGGTTGGGAAACCCTGTTCTATGGCACCCCAGGGGATGGGAAATAACCCTCATTAAAGAATGATTCACTGTGCTCTCTCTAACTGGTACTACTCATCTATAATGGAGCCTTCTGCCCACACACTGACTGGATGCATATGCTCCAACTCACAAGATACACAGACTCAAACATCT